>NC_091198.1:28039748-28169748 GCF_040958095.1 Procambarus clarkii
GGATGGTGCTGGACCTGTAGCTCCAGCCCCCCCCCCCTTATTGGCATGGGGTTGGTCCTGGACCTGTAGCTCCAGCCCCCTTCTACTAGCAGGGGGTTGGTGCTGGACCTGTAGCTCTAGCTCCCTCTACTGGCATGGGGTTGGTGCTGGACCTGCAGCTCCAGCCCCCCTCTACTGGCAGGAGGTTGGCCCTGGACCTGTAGCTCCAGCCTTCCCTCTACTGGCAGAGGGGTGGTGTTGGACCTGTAGCTCCACCCCCCTCTACTGGCAGGAGGTTGGCCCTGGACCTGTAGCTCCAGCCTTCCTCTACTGGCAGAGGGGTGGTGCTGGACCTGTAGCTCCAGCCCCCCTCTACTGGCAGGGGGTTGGCCCTGGACCTGTAGCTGCAGCCCTCCTCTACTAGCAGGGGGTTGGTGCTGGACCTGTAGCTCCAGCCCCCTTCAACTGGCAGGGGGTTGGTGCTGGACCTGTAGCTCCAGCCCCCTCTGCTGGCAGGGGTTTGGTGCTGGACCTGTAGCTCCAGCCCCCTTCTACTGGCAGGCGGGTTGGTGCTGGACCTGTAGCTCCAAGCCGCCCTCTACTGGTAGAGGGTGGGGCTGGACCTGAAGCTCCAGCCCCCCCCTCTACTGGCAGGGGGTTGGTGCTGGACCTGTAGCTCCAGCCCCCCCCCCTCTACTGGCAGGGGATTGGTGCTGGACCTGAAGCTCCAGGGCCCCTTAAACTGCAGATGGTTGGTGCTGGACCTGTAGTTCCAACCCCCCTCTACTGGCAGGGGGTAGCTGCTTGACCTGTAGCTCCAGCCCCTCTACTGGAAGAGGGTTGGTGCTGGACTTGTAGCTACAGCGCCCCTTTACTGGCAGGGGGGTTAGTGCTGGACCAGTAGCTCCAGCCCCCCTCTACTGGCAGGGGGTTCGTGCTGGACCCTATAGCTTCAGCCCCCTCTACTGGCAGGGGGTTGGTGCTGTACCAGTAGCTCCAGCCTCCCCCCCTCTACTGGCAGGGGGTGGTGCTGGACCTGAAGTTCCAGCCCCCCTCTACTGGAAGAGGGTTGGTGCTGGATCAGTAGCTCCAGCTCCCCTCTACTGGCAGGGGTTGGTGCTGGACCTGTAGCTCCAGCCCCCCTCTACAGGTAGGGGGTAGGTGCTGGACCTATAGCTCCAGCCCCCCTATACTGGCAGGGGGTTAGTGCTGGACCAGTAGCTCCAGCCCCCCTCTACTGGCAGGGGTTTCGTGCTGGACTTGTAGCTCCAGCCCCCCTCTACTGGCAGGGGGTTTGGTGCTGGACCTGTAGCTCCAGCCCCCCTCTACTGGCAGGGGGTAGGTGCTGGACCTGTAGCTCCAGCCCCCCTCTACTGGCAGGGGGTAGGTGCTGCACCTGTATCTCCAGCCCCCCCTCTAATGGGAGGGGGTTGGTGCTTGACGTGTAGCTCCAGCCCCCCTCTACTGGCAGGGGGTTGGTGCTGGACCTGTAGCTCCAGCCCCCCTCTACTGGCTGGGGGTTGGCGCTGGACCTGTAGCTCCAGCCCTCCTCAACTGGCAGGGGGTTGGTTCCGGACCTGTAACTCCAGCCCCCTTTACTGGCAGGGGGTTGGCCCTGTAGCTCCAGCCTTCCCTCTACTGGCAGGGGGTTGGTGCTGGACCTGTAGCTCCAGCCCCCTCTACTGGCAGGGGGTTGGTCCTGGACCTGTAGCACCAGCCTTCCCTCTATTGGCAGGTGGTTGGTGCTGGACCTGTAGCTCCAGCCCCCCCCCCCTCTACTGGCAGAGGGGTGGTGCTGGACCTGTAGCTCAAGCCCCCCTCTACTGGCTTGGGGTTGGCGCTGGACCTGTAGCTCCAGCCCTCCTCTACTGGCAGGGGGTTGGTGCTGGACCTGTTACTCCAGCCCCCTTCTACTGGCAGGGGTTTGGTGCTGGACCTGTAGCTCCAGCCCCCCTCTACTGGCAGCGGGTTGGTGCTGGACCTGTAGCTCCAGCCACCCTCTACCGGTAGAGGGGTGGTGCTGGACCTGTAGCTCCAGCCCCCCCTCTACTGGCAGGGGGTTGGTGCTGGACCTGTAGCTCCAGCCCCCCTCTACTGGAAGAGGGTTGGTGCTGGACTTGTAGCTTCAGCCCCCCTCTACTGGCAGGGGGTTGGTGCTGTACCAGTAGCTCCAGCCTCCCCCCTCTACTGGCAGGGGGTTGGTGCTGGAACTGAAGCTCCAGCCCCCCCCCCTCTACTGGGAGGGGGTTGGTGCTTGACGTGTAGGTCCACCCCCCCCCCCTCTACTGGCAGGGGGTTGGTGCTGGACCTGAAGCTCCAGCCCCCCCCTCTACTGGCAGGGGGTTGGTGCTGGACCTGTAGCTCCAGCCCCCCCCCCTCTACTGGCAGAGGGGGTAGGTGCTGGACCTGTAGCTCCAGCCCCCCTTTACTAGCAGGGGATAGGTGCTGCACCTGTATCTCCTGCCCCCCCCCCCCCTCTACTGGGAGGGGGTTGGTGCTGGACCTGTAGCTCCAGCCCCCCTCTACTGGCTGGGGGTTGGAGCTGGACCTGTAGCTCTAGCCCCCTCTACTGGCAGGGGGTTGGTGCAGGATCTGTAGCTCCAGCCCCCTCTACTGGTAGGGGGTTGGTGCTGGACCTGTAGCTCTAGCCCCCTCTACTGGCAGGGGGTTGGTGTTGGACTTGTAGCTCCAGCCCTGCTCTATTGGCAGGAGGTTGGTGCTGGAACTGTAGCTCCAGCCCCCCCTCTACTGGCAGGGGGTCGGTGCAGGACCAGTAGCTCCAGCCCCCCCCTCTACTGGCAGGGGGTTGGTGCAGGACCTGTAGCTCCAGCCCCCCCCCCTCTACTGGCAGGGGGTTGGTGCTGGATCTGTAGCTCCAGCCCCCCCTCTACTGGCAGAGGATTGGAGCTGGACCTGAAGCTCCAGCCCCACTCTACTGACAGGGGGATGGTGCTGGACCTGTAGCTTCAGCCCCCCCCCCCCCCCTCTAGTGGCCGGGGGTTGGTGCTGGACCTGTAGCTCCAGCCCCTCTCTACTGGCAAGGGGTTGGTGCTAGACCTGTAGCTCCAGGACCCTCCTCTGGCAGGGGGTTGGTACTGGACCTGTAGCTCCATGTCCCCCTATACTGGCAGGGCGTTAGTTCTGGACTTGTAGCTCCAGCCCCCCCTACTGGCAGGGGGTTGGTGCTGGACCAGTAGCTCCAGCCCCCCTCTACTGGCAGGGGGTTGGTGCTGGACCTGTAGCTCCAGCCCCTCCTCTACTGGCAGGGGGTTGGAGTTGTACCTGTAGCTCCAGCCCCCCCTTTACTGGCAGGGGGTAGGTGCTGGACCTGTTGCTCCAGCCCCCCTCTACTGGCAGGGGGTAGGTGCTGGACCAGTAGCTCCAGCCCCCCTCTACTGGCAGGGGGTTGGAGTTGTACCTGTAGCTCCAGCCCTCCCCCTCTACTGGCAGGGGGTTGGTGCTGGACCTGTAGCTCCAGCCCCCCTTTACTGGCAATGGGTTGGTGCTGGACCTGTAGCTCCAGTCACCCTTTACTGGCAGGGGGTAGGTGCTGGACCTGTAGCTCCAGCCCCCCTCTACTGGCAGGGGGTAGGTGCTAGACCTGTATCTCCAGCCCCCCCCCCCCTCTACTGGGAGGGGGTTGGTGCTTGACGTGTAGCTCCAGCCCCCCCCCTCTACTGGCAGGGGGTTGGTGCTGGACCTGTAGCTCCAGCCCCCCTCTACTGGCTGGGGGTTGGTGCTGGACCTGTAGCTCCTGCCCACCTCTACTGGCAGGGGGTTGGCGCTGGACCTGTAGCTCCAGCCCTCCTCAACTGGCAGGGGGTTGGTTCTGGACCTGTAGCTCCAGCCCCCCTCTACTGGAAGAGGGTTGGTGCTGGACCTGAAGCTCCAGCCCCCCTCTACTGGAAGAGGGTTGGTGCTGGACCAGTAGCTCCAGCTCCCCTCTACTGGCAGGGGGTTGGTGCTGGACCTGTAGCTCCAGCCCCCCTCTACTGGCAGGGGGTTAGTGCTGGACCAGTAGCTCCAGCCCCCCTCTACTGGCAGGGTTTTTCGTGCTGGACTTGTAGCTCCAGCCCCCCTCTACTGGCAGGGGGTTGGTGCTGGACCTGTAGCTCCAGCCCCCCTCTACTGGCAGGGGGTAGGTGCTGGACCTGTAGCTCCAGCCCCCCTCTACTGGCAGGGGGTAGGTGCTGCACCTGTATCTCCAGCCCCCCCCCCACCTCTAATGGGAGGGGGTTGGTGCTTGACGTGTAGCTCCAGCCCCCCCTCTACTGGCAGGGGGTTGGTGCTGGACCTGTAGCTCCAGCCCCCCTCTACTGGCTGGGGGTTGGTGCTGGACCTGTAGCTCCTGCCCACCTCTACTGGCAGGGGGTTGGCGCTGGACCTGTAGCTCCAGCCCTCCTCAACTGGCAGGGGGTTGGTTCTGGAACTGTAGCTCCAGCCCCCTTTACTGGCAGGGGTTTGGTGCTGGACCTGTAGCTCCAGCCCTCCTCAACTGGCAGGGGGTTGGTTCTGGACCTGTAGCTCCAGCCTTCCCTCTACTGGCAGGGGTTTGGTGCTGGACCTGTAGCTCCAGCCCCCTCTACTGGCAAGGGGTTGGCCCTGGACCTGTAGCTCCAGCCTTCCCTCTATTGGCAGGTGGTTGGTGCTGGACCTGTAGCTCCAGCCCCCCCTCTACTGGCAGAGGGGTGGTGCTGGACCTGTAGCTCAAGCCCTCCTCTACTGGCTTGGGGTTGGCACTGAACCTGTAGCTCCAGCCCTCCTCTACTGGCAGGGGGTTGGTGCTGGACCTGTAGCTCCAGCCCCCTCTACTGCCAGGAGGTTGGTGCTGGACCTGTAGCTCCAGCTCCCTCTACTGGCAGGGGTTTGGTGCTGGACCTGTAGCTCCAGCCCCCCTCTACTGGCAGCGGGTTGGTGCTGGACCTGAAGCTCCAGCCCTCCTCTACTGGCAGGGGTTTGGTGCTGGACCTGTAGCTCCAGCCCCCCTCTACTGGCAGACGGTTGGTGCTGGACCTGTAGCTCCAGCCCTCCTCTACTGGCAGGGGATGGTGCAGGACTAGTAGTTCCAACCCCTCTCTACTGGCATGGGGTATGTGTTGGACCTGTAGCTCCAGCCCCCCTCTACTGGAAGAGGGTTGGTGCTGGACCTGTAGCTCCAGCCCCCCTCTACTGGCAGGGGGTTAGTACTGGACCAGTAGCTCCAGCCCCCCCTCTACTGGCAGGGTGTTCGTGCTGGACCTGTAGCTCCAGCCTCCCTCTACTGGCAGGGGGTTGGTGCTGGATCTGTAGCTCCAGCCCCCCCCTCTACTGGGAGGGGGGTTGGTGCTTGACGTGTAGCTCCACCCCACCTCTACTGGCAGGGGGTTGGTGCTGGACCAGTAGCTCCAGCCCTCCTCAACTGGTAGGGGGTTGGTTCTGGACCTGTAGCTCCAGCCCCCTTCACTGGCAGAGGGTTGGCCCTGGACCTGTAGCTCCAGCCTTCCCTCTACTGGCAGGGGGTTGGTGCTGGACCTGTAGCTCCAGCCCCCTCTACTGGCAAGGGGTTGGCCCTGGACCTGTAGCTCCAGCCTTCCCTCTATTGGCAGGTTGTTGGTGCTGGACCTGTAGCTCCAGCCCCCCCTCTACTGGCAGATGGGGTGGTGCTGGACCTGTGGCTCAAGCCCTCCTCTACTGGCTTGGGGTTGGCGCTGGACCATTAGCTCCAGCCCTCCTCTACTGGCAGGGGGTTGGTGCTGGACCTGTAGCTCCAGCCCCCTCTACTGCCAGGAGGTTGGTGCTGGAACTGTAGCTCCAGCTCCCTCTACTGGCAGGGGTTTGGTGCTGGACCTGTAGCTCCAGCCCCCCTCTACTGGCAGCGGGTTGGTGCTGGACCTGAAGCTCCAGCCCTCCTCTACTGGCAGGGGTTTGGTGCTGGACCTATAGCTCCAGCCCCCCTCTACTGGCAGACGGTTGGTGCTGGACCTGTAGCTCCAGCCCTCCTCTACTGGCAGGGGTTGGTGCAGGACTAGTAGTTCCAACCCCTCTCTACTGGCATGGGATATGTGCTGGACCTGTAGCTCCAGCCCCCCTCTACTGGAAGAGGGTTGGTGCTGGACCTGTAGCTCCAGCCCCCCTCTACTGGCAGGGGGTTAGTACTGGACCAGTAGCTCCAGCCCCCCCTCTACTGGCAGGGGGTTCGTGCTGGACCTGTAGCTCCAGCCTCCCTCTACTGGCAGGGGGTTGGTGCTGGACCAGTAGCTCCAGCCCCCCCCCCCCCTCTACTGACAGGGGGTTGGTGCTGGACCTGTAGCTCCAGCCCACCTCTACTGGAAGAGGGATGATGCTGGACCTATAGCTCCAGCCCCCCCTCTACTGGCAGGGGGTAGGTGCTGGACCTGTAGCTCCAGCCCCCCTTTACTGGCAGGGGGTAGGTGCTGCACCTGTATCTCCTGCCCCCCCCCTCTACTGGCAGGGGGTTGGTGCTTGACGTGTAGCTCCAGCCCCCCCTCTACTGGCTGGGGGTTGGTGCTGGACCTGTAGCTCTAGCCCCCTCTACTGGCAGGGGGTAGGTGCAGGATCTGTAGCTCCAGCCCCCTCTACTGGCAGGGGGTTGGTGCTGGACCTGTAGCTCTAGCCCCCTCTACTGGCAGGGGGTTGGTGTTGGACTTGTAGCTCCAGCCCTGCTCTACTGGCAGGGGGTTGGTGCTGGACCTGTAGCTCCAGCCCCACACTACTGGCAAGGGGTGGGTGCTGGACCTGTAGTTCCAGCCCCCCCTCTACTGGCAGGGGGTTGGTGCTGCACCTGTAGCTCCAGTCCCCCTCTACTGGCCGGGGGTTGGTGCTGCAACTGTAGCTCCAGCCCCCCCTTTACTGGCAGGGGGTCGGTGCAGGACCAGTAGCTCCAGCCCCCCTCTACTGGCAGGGGGTTGGTGCTGGACCTGTAGCTCCAGCCCCCCCCCCCTTCTACTGGCAGGGGGTTGGTGCTGGATCTGTAGCTCCAGCCCCCCCTCTACTGGCAGGGGATTGGTGCTGGACCTGTAGCTCCAGCCCCACTCTACTGACAGGGGGATGGTGCTAGACCTGTAGCTCCAGCCCCCCCCCCCCCTCTACTGGCAGGGGGTTGGTGCTGGACCTGTAGCTCCAGCCCCTCTCTACTGGCAAGGGGTTGGTGCTAGACCTGTAGCTCCAGGACCCTCCTCTGGCAGAGGGTTGGTACTGGACTTGTAGCTCCACGTCCCCCTCTACTGGCAGGGCGTTAGTTCTGGACTTGTAGCTCCAGCCCCCCCCCCCTACTGGCAGGGGGTTGGTGCTGGACCTGTAGCTCCAGCCCACCTCTAATGGAAGAGGGTTGGTGCTGGACCTATAGCTCCAGCCCCCCTCTACTGGCAGGGGGTAGGTGCTGGACCTGTAGCTCCAGCCCCCCTTTACTGGCAGGGGGTAGGTGCTGCACCTGTATCTCCTGCCCCCCCCCCTCTACTGGGAGGGGGTTGGTGCTTGACGTGTAGCTCCAGCCCCCCCTCTACTGGCAGGGGGTTGGTGCTGGACCTGTAGCTCCAGCCCCCCTCTACTGGCTGGGGGTTGGAGCTGGACCTGTAGCTCTAGCCCCCTCTACTGGCAGGGGGTTGGTGCAGGATCTGTAGCTCCAGCCCCCTCTACTGGCAGGGGGTTGGTGCTGGACCTGTAGCTCCAGCCCCCTCTACTGGCAGGGGGTTGGTGTTGGACTTGTAGCTCCAGCCCTGCTCTATTGGCAGGGGGTGGGTGCTGGACCTGTAGTTCCAGCCCCCCTCTACTTTCAGGGGGTTGGTGCTGCAACTGTAGCTCCAGCCCCCCCCCCCCTCTCTACTGGCAGGGGGTCGGTGCAGGACCAGTAGCTCCAGCCCCCCCTCTACTGGCAGGGGGTTGGTGCTGGACCTGTAGCTCCAGCCCCCCCCCCCTCTACTGGCAGGGGGTTGCTGCTGGACCTGTAGCTCCAGCCCCACTCTACTGACAGGGGGATGGTGCTGGACCTGTAGCTCCAGCCCCTCTCTACTGGCAAGGGGTTGGTGCTAGACCTATAGCTCCAGGACCCTCCTCTGGCAGGGGGTTGGTACTGGACCTGTAGCTCCATGTCCCCCTCTACTGGCAGACGGTTGGTGCTGGACTTGTAGCTCCAGCCCTCCTCTACTGGCAGGGGTTGGTGCAGGACTAGTAGTTCCAACCCCTCTCTACTGGCAAGGGGTGGGTGCTGGTCCTGTAGTTCCAGCCCTCTCTCTACTGGCAGGGGGTTGGTGCTGCACCTGTAGCTCCAGCCCCCCTCTACTGGCAGGGGGAGTTGGTGCTGGACCTGTAGCTCCAGCCCCCCTCTACTGGCAGGGGGTTGGTGCTGCAACTGTAGCTCCAGCCCCCCCTTTACTGGCAGGGGGTCGGTGCAGGACCAGTAGCTCCAGCCCCCCCTCTACTGGCAGGGGGTTGGTGCTCGACCTGTAGCTCCAGCCCCCCCTCCTCTACTGGCAGGGGGTTGGTGCTGGATCTGTAGCTCCAGCCCCCCCTCTACTGGCAGGGGATTGGTGCTGGACCTGTAGCTCCAGCCCCACTCTACTGACAGGGGGAAGGTGCTGGACCTGTAGCTCCAGCCCCCCCACCCCTCTACTGGCAGGGGGTTGGTGCTTAACGTGTAGCTCCAGCCCCCCTCTACTGGCAGGGGGTTGGTGCTGGACCTGTAGCTCCAGCCCCCCTCTACTGGCTGGGGGTTGGTGCTGGACCTGTAGCTCCTGCCCACCTCTACTGGCAGGGGGTTGGCGCTGGACCTGTAGCTCCAGCCATCCTCAACTGGCAGGAGGTTGGTGCTGGACCTGTAGCTCCAGCCCCCTTTACTGGCAGAGGGTTGGCCCCGGACCTGTAGCTCCAGCCTTCCCTCTACTGGCAGGGGGTTGGTGCTGGACCTGTAGCTCCAGCCCCCTCTACTGGCAGAGGGGTGGTGCTGGACCTGTAGCTCAAGCCCCCCTCTACTGGCTTGGGGTTGGCGCTGGACCTGTAGCTCCAGCCCTCCTCTACTGGCAGGGGGTTGGTGCTGGACCTGTAGCTCCAGCCCCCTCTACTGCCAGGAGGTTGGTGCTGGACCTGTAGCTCTAGCTCCCTCTACTGGCAGGGGTTTGGTGCTGGACCTGTAGCTCCAGCCCCCCTCTACTGGCAGCGGGTTGGTGCTAGACCTGAAGCTCCAGCCCTCCTCTACTGGCAGGGGTTTGGTGCTGGACCTGTAGCTCCAGCCCCCCTCTACTGGCAGACGGTTGGTGCTTGACCTGTAGCTCCAGCCCTCCTCTACTGGCAGGGGTTGGTGCAGGACTAGTAGTTCCAACCCCTCTCTACTGGCATGGGGTATGTGCTGGACCTGTAGCTCCAGCCCCCCTCTACTGGAAGAGGGTTGGTGCTGCAACTGTAGCTCCAGCCCCCCCTTTACTGGCAGGGGGTCGGTGCAGGACCAGTAGCTCCAGCCCCCCCTCTACTGGCAGGGGGTTGGTGCTCGACCTGTAGCTCCAGCCTCCCCTCCTCTACTGGCAGGGGGTTGGTGCTGGATCTGTAGCTCCAGTTCCCCCTCTACTGGCAGGGGATTGGTGCTGGACCTGTAGCTCCAGCCCCACTCTACTGACAGGGGGATGGTGCTGGACCTGTAGCTCCAGCCCCCCCACCCCTCTCCTGGCAGGGGGTTGGTGCTTGACGTGTAGCTCCAGCCCCCCTCTACTGGCAGGGGGTTGGTGCTGGACCTGTAGCTCCAGCCCCCCTCTACTGGCTGGGGGTTGGTGCTGGACCTGTAGCTCCTGCCCACCTCTACTGGCAGGGGGTTGGCGCTGGACCTGTAGCTCCAGCCCTCCTCAACTGGCAGGAGGTTGGTGCTGGACCTGTAGCTCCAGCCCCCTTTACTGGCAGAGGGTTGGCCCCGGACCTGTAGCTCCAGCCTTCCCTCTACTGGCAGGGGGTTGGTGCTGGACCTGTAGCTCCAGCCCCCTCTACTGGCAGAGGGGTGGTGCTGGACCTGTAGCTCAAGCCCCCCTCTACTGGCTTGGGGTTGGCGCTGGACCTGTAGCTCCAGCCCTCCTCTACTGGCAGGGGGTTGGTGCTGGACCTGTAGCTCCAGCCCCCTCTACTGCCAGGAGGTTGGTGCTGGACCTGTAGCTCTAGCTCCCTCTACTGGCAGGGGTTTGGTGCTGGACCTGTAGCTCCAAACCCCCTCTACTGGCAGCGGGTTGGTGCTGGACCTGAAGCTCCAGCCCTCCTCTACTGGCAGGGGTTTGGTGCTGGACCTGTAGCTCCAGCCCCCCTCTACTGGCAGACGGTTGGTGCTTGACCTGTAGCTCCAGCCCTCCTCTACTGGCAGGGGTTGGTGCAGGACTAGTAGTTCCAACCCCTCTCTACTGGCATGGGGTATGTGCTGGACCTGTAGCTCCAGCCCCCCTCTACTGGAAGAGGGTTGGTGCTGGACCTGTAGCTCCAGCCCCCCTCTACTGGCAGGGGGTTAGTACTGGACCAGTAGCTCCAGCCCCCCGCTACTGGCAGGGGGTTCGTGCTGGACCTGTAGCTCCAGCCTCCCTCTACTGGCAGGGGGTTGGTGCTGGACCTGTAGCTCCAGCCTCCCTCTACTGGCAGGGGGTTCGTGCTGGACCTGTAGCTCCAGCCTCCCTCTACTGGCAGGGGGTTGGTGCTGGACCAGTAGCTCCAGCCCCCTTCTACTGGCAGGGGGTTGGTGCTGGATCTGTAGCTCCAGCCCCCCCCCCTCTACTGGGAGGGGGTTGGTGCTGGACCTGTAGCTCCAGCCCCCCCTCTACTGGCAGGGGGTTGGTGCTGGACCTGTAGCTCCAGCCTCCCCCCCCTCTACTGGCTGGGGGTGGTGCTGGATCTGTAGCTCCAGCCCCCTCTACTGGCAGGGGGTTGGTGCTGGACCTGTAGCTCTAGCCCCCTCTACTGGCAGGGGGTTGGTGCAGGATCTGTAGCTCCAGCCCCCTCTACTGGCAGGGATTTGGTGCTGGACCTGTAGCTCCAGCCCCCCTCTACTGGCAGCGGGTTGGTGCTGGACCTGAAGCTCCAGCCCTCCTCTACTGGCAGGGGTTTGGTGCTGGACCTGTAGCTCCAGCCCCCCTCTACTGGCAGACGGTTGGTGCTTGACCTGTAGCTCCAGCCCTCCTCTACTGGCAGGGGTTGGTGCAGGACTAGTAGTTCCAACCCCTCTCTACTGGCATGGGGTATGTGCTGGACCTGTAGCTCTAGCCCCCTCTACTGGCAGGGGGTTGGTGCTGGACCTGTAGCTCTAGCCCCCTCTACTGGCAGGGGGTTGGTGTTGGACTTGTAGCTCCAGCCCTGCTCTATTGGCAGGGGGTTGGTGCTGGACCTGTAGCTCCAGCCCCACACTACTGGCAAGGGGTGGGTGCTGGACCTGTAGTTCCAGCCCCCCTCTACTGGCAGGGGGTTGGTGCTGCACCTGTAGCTCCAGTCCCCCTCTACTGGCCGGGGGTTGGTGCTGGACCTGTTGCTCCAGCCCAACTCTACTGGCAGGGGGAGTTGGTGCTGGACCTGTAGCTCCAGCCTCCCCCCTCTACTGGCAGGGGGTTGGTGCTGGACCTGTTGCTCCAGCCCCCTCTCTACTGGCAGGGGATGCTGCTGGACCTGTAGCTCCAGCCCCCCTCTACTGGCAGGGGGTTGGTGCTGGACCAGTAGCTCCAGCCCCCCTCTACTGGCAGGGGGAGTTGGTGCTGGACTTGTAGCTCCAGCCCCCCCTCTACTGGCAGGGGGAGTTGGTGCTGGACCAGTAGCTCCAGCCCCCTCCCCCCTACTGGCAGGGGGAGTTGGTGCTGGACCAGTAGCTCCAGCCCCCCTCTACTGGCAGGGGGTTGGAGTTGTACCTGTAGCTCCAGCCCCCCCCCTCTACTGGCAGGGGGTTGGTGCTGGACCTGTAGCTCCAGCCCCCCTTTACTGGCAGTGGGTTGGTGCTGGACCTGTAGCTCCAGCCCCCCTTTACTGGCAGGGGGTTGGTGCTGGATGTGTAGCTCCAGCCCCCCTTTACTGGCAGTGGGTTGGTGCTGGACCTGTAGCTCCAGCCCCCCTCTACTGGCAGGAGGTTGGTGCTGGATGTGTAGCTCCAGCCCCCCTCTACTGGCAGGGGGTTGGTGCTGGACCTGTATCTCCAGCCACCCTTTCCTGGCAGTGGGTTGGTGCTGGACCTGTAGCTCCAGCCCCCCTTTACTGGCAGTGGGTTGGTGCTGGACCTGTAGCTCCAGCCCCCCCCCCCCCCTCTACTGGCAGGGGGTTGGTGCTGGACCTGTAGCTCCAGGCCCCTCTACTGGCAGGGGTTGGTGCTTTACCTATAGCTCCTGCCCCCCCCCCCTCTACTGGCAGGGTGTTCGTGCTGGACATGTAGCTCCAGCCCCCTTCTACTTGCAGGGGGGTGGGTGCTGGACCTATAGCTCCAGCCCCTTTCTACTGGCAGTGGGAGTTGGTGCTGGACCAGTAGTTTCATCCCCCCTTCTACTGGCAGGGGGTTGGTGTTGTACCTGTTGCTCCAGCCCCCCTCTACTGGCAGGGGATTGGTGCTGGACCTGTAGCTCCAGCCCTCCTTCTACTGGCAGGGGATTGGTGCTGAACCTGTAGCTCCAGCCCTCCTTCTACTGGCAGGGGTTTGGTGTTGTACCTGTTGCTCCAGCCCCCCTCTACTGGCAGGGGGTTGGTGCTGGACCTGTAGCTCCAGCCCCCCCCCCCCCCCCCCATCCCTCTACTGGCATGGGGTTGGTGCTGGCATTGTTGTGGAGTTCGTTGGCAATTTTAAGGCTTCAGTTTCTTCGTACCCAGCAGTGGTCTGATTTGGTTCGCTCTCTTACTGGATTCAACGTCCTCCCAGCGAGCACAAGAAATATTGCCGGAACAACCATACACATCTTCAAGTGGAAACTAGATTGTTTCTCCTAAGGAGTGCTAGATCAACCGGGCTGTGGTGGATATGTGGGCCTGCGGGCCGCTCCAAGCAACAGCATAGTGGACCAAACTCTCTCAAGTTAAGCCTGGCTTCGGGCCGGGCTTGGGGAGTAGAACAACTCCCAGAACCCCATCAACCAGGTATCAACCAGGTATACTTTTTTGGAAAGGTTGGTGGAGTGTCTCCCGCTCTCTGCGCCGCTGTGAGGGGGGCCAGGATCCCGGGTTCAATAGAGGATCACGGGTTCAATCACCATGCAGGCCAGAAATGGTTAACATGTTTCCTGTTGCCTTTCACCTGTTGCCTCTGTTCACCAACCAGTAAATATTTATCCAGGAGTTAGGCAACTATTGTGGATTGTATGTTAAGGAAAGTCAGTAGTTGACCTTGGGGAACCCCGATAAACCTAACAACAGGCTTCCTCTCCTCAAAACTCAACTCAATATCTTGTGTTATGACCTATGAGAGAAAATAACAAACTTACTGTTAATTGCTTCTGGGGGATCTCTAAAGTGATTTCCTGAACTTTATCCATGATGCTGGAGGCTGAGTCTCCCAGGTGTACGGGGTCAGCTGTGGCACCTGTCTCTGTGGTCGTCATCTCCAGGACCTCCCTGATGGTCTCCTGCACCTGTCATTACCAACACAAACATTAATGGTGGAGGCTGAGTCTCCCAGGTGTACGGGGTCAGCTGTGGCACCTGTCTCTGTGGTCGTTATCTCCAGGGCCTCCCTGATGGTCTCCTGCACCTGTCATTACCAACACAAACATTAATGGTGGAGGCTGAGTCTCCCAGGTGTACGGGGTCAGCTGTGGCACCTGTCTCTGTGGTCATCATCTCCAGGGCCTCCCTGATGGTCTCCTGCACCTGTCATTACCAACACAAACATTAATGGTGGAACCTGGACTATAATGAAGCATCAGGCACTGAGTAAAGTAACTGGACTATAATGAAGCATCAGGCTCTGAGTAAAGTAACTGGACTATAATGAAGCATCAGGCTCTGAGTAAAGTAACTGGACTATAATGAAGCATCAGGCTCTGAGTAAAGTAACTGGACTATAATGAAGCATCAGGCTCTGAGTAAAATAATTTCACAATATAAGTAATGACAGTTGACTTTATTAATAAAAATGTTTCAGGTGTTAGAGCAAAAAGTTTCCTATCTATAAAGTCAACTCTCATCTTGATGTGTCTCCATGTCAGAAGTGTTTATATAGAGGCCATACTACACTCAGTTGGGTGAGAACAATGTGACCTTCGGTAGTGTACCTTCACTGAGGTGTGGACAGTGTTGACATCTGGGAAGAGTTCCTGGCACTTCCGGAGCCAATCTTCTACCTTCATCTTGCACCCATCAGCTGTGTCTATGGTTGTGCCAACCTCCTGTGGGGTGTTGACTGTGTCGAGGCTCCCCAACATGGCCTGCAGCTGAGTCTTCCCTTCCTCTCCTTGTGTTGTCATATCTACCACACTGGTATCCTCCAGTTCCAAGAGCTTCATTGCTGACTTGTTCTGCTCTACCAGAGCATAGAGTCTGTCCTGGAGCTGGAGGTGCTGAGTCTTCCAGTCCCCCAGCTCTCCCCGGTACTCCCCCAGCTGGGACAGTACCTCTTCACAGCTAGTAATGAGGCTGCTGATGATGCTCTTCTGCTCCTGCACCAGGGAACGTAATGTCTTACTGATGCCTCTGGCGGGACCTTCATAAGGTTTTGCTGGCACTACTTCCTCAGTTGTTAGCTGAATATTTTTGAGTTTCCTAACAAAAGCCTCCACAGCATAGCTAATTGGGAACTGAGTAGAGGCTGTGGCAGCGTGCTCGGCACGGCAGCTGGGGCAGGTCAGCTGACCATTCTTGATAGCATTGTCAATACACTGGGAGCAGAATGTGTGGCCACATGGCAGTGTGCGAGGTCGTAGCTGATTGTCATCATAATCGTTAAAACACACTGAACATTCCTCTGGCTTGTTATCCTGTGGAAAAGAATATTTAGTTTGCTAGATGTATTTACATTTAAAACTAATATTACAGTACTTTATTTATTAATACAAATTACATAATATTTTTATACACTCTTTGCTATTTCAAAGCAGGGTTAATATTACTGACAGATTAACACATTCACAGCAAGGCCAATATTTTTTATAAACATATCTCGGAGTATGGGATAATATATTTAGGTAACATATTGCAGCAGCAGGGCTGTTTGTAAGCCATACCTGAGAGTGCAGACTAACAAAACCCATCCTTACTTTATTATGAATAATGGAAGAAAATGTATGTATCGTATGTGATAATGGGGGAAGGATCAAGTATTCTTAGTCTAAGTTGGACAATAAATACACTGTGGGTTACATCTTAACACATGGGTTTTATTGAACAACTCTGGGTTATTTTACACTTACTATGGGAACACACAATTACATTACAGGATTGCTGAGATTGAGTGATACTCTTCCCCAAACATAACCATGATGGATAAATTGACTATTGGTCTCACACAAATCTGGGCTTAGTTGATTTGGTGGTGATAAGACCACCAAATCTTATCTATTTGATTTATAAAGTAAGTACAGTATATATATATAAATATATATATATATATATATATATATATATATATATATATATATATATATATATATATATATATATATATATATATATATATATATATATATATATATATATGTCGTACCTAGTAGCCAGAATACACTTCTCAGCGTACTATGCAAGGCCCAATTTGCCTAATAAGCCAAGTTTTCATGAATTGTTTTTCGACTACCTAACCTACCTAACCTAACCTAACCTAACTTTTTTGGCTACCTAACCTAACCTTACCTATAGAGATAGGTTAGGTTAGGTTCGGTCATATATCTACGTTAATTTTAACTCCAATAAAAAAAAATTGACCTCATACATAATGAAATGGGTAGCTTTATCATTTCATAAGAAAAAAATTAGAGAAAATATAATAATTCAGGAAAACTTGGCTTATTAGGCAAATTGGGCCTTGCATAGTAGGCCGAGAAGTGCATTCTGGCTACTAGGTACGACATATATATATATACACACACAATGGGGCCTCGACTTACGATGCTAATCCGTTCCCAGAGACGGATCGTAAGTCAAAGCGATTTTTCCCATAAGAAATAAAGGGAATTGAATTAATCCGTTCCCCACCCTCCAAAATATTAACATACAAATACATTTTATACTGAATACAATGTTTTTTTCTAACTACAATACAGTACCAAAGTTTCTCTTACCTTTATGGAGGGCTCTTGATGGCGTATGGAAGATAGTGATGAGGGGGGAGGAAGAGAGTTGTTACTGTTTGGAAGGGGAGTTCCCTTCCATTATCACATCAGTGATGTTTTCTCTAGGGTACTCTCTTTCCTACATTTTGTCTGAATACCACTAGAACCTGGTTATGATTCAGTGCTTGTTTGTCTCAATACAAATTTGTCAAGAGGAATTTGTTGTTCCCCTAATTTTAACATTTGTCTGTTAGGATGCATCAGTGTCATTGAATAGCTTAGGGCAACGACCTACTGCAGCTTGATTTGGGCGAGTCGTTTCAGCAAAGGTTTGCAATTCTTCCCATGCTGCACACATTTTCTTAATTGTTGAGGAAGAGACATTCTGTACTCTTGTATCTGCTATATGCTCATCCTTACATGGGTTTTCATATGTTGAGCCTTACCACTGACTTTCCTGGGACTCATGGCAAGGTATATAATAATTACTTTAATGTTCAAAATGCAAAAAATCACCACAAAAGCGGAATTTCTTAAAGGCACAATCGTCACTAAGCGAGCAGCTGTAGTAAACTGAGGCAGGTTGGCCGCGTGACTGGGAACCACTCGCTCTGTCGACCCGAACGTGTACCAACAAATATCGTAAGTCGACGACACCATCGGATGTCGAGTCGCATTTTTCGATGAAATTCACATCGTAACTCGAAATTATCGCAAGTAGGGGCAATCGTATGTCGAGGTGCCACTGTATATTTTATATATATATATATATATATATATATATATATATATATATATATATATATATATATATATATATATATATATATATAGATATAGATAGCGGGCAGAGTGTATCGTGATCTTGCCTGTACTCCTCTTGACATACCAGAAAACATTCTAAGGAAACTACTCCAAGCTTGTACTAAAGAGGCATCCTTCTTAAGCCTGGATGGGCACATGTATAAGCAAGTAGATGGGGTCGCCATGGGTTCTCCCCTAGGTGTTCTGTTTGCGAACTTCTACATGGGTACCATCGAACAAAGGTCTTCGTCGACATGAACTTGAAACCGGCCATATACTGCAGGTATGTTGACGACATTTTTACTCAGGTACCTGAGGTCAGGCATCTGCAGGAGCTGAAGGAGGCATTTGAGCGGAATTCTGTGTTGCATTTCACCTACGAGATGGAGAAGGATGGAAAGCTGCCCTTTCTAGATGTAACAGTCATGGAAAGGAGTGGAGGTTTCCACACTGCAGTCTACACTAGAGAAACATAGGAATGTGCCTCAATGCCAATAGTGACTGCCCAGACAGGTGCAAGAGGAGTGTTGTTAACGCTTATGTCGACCGTGCTCTCAGCCACAGCTCAGGATGGAAGCAAGTCGATGAAGAACTTTATAGGGTAAGGCAGGTCCTAGTCAACAACGGCTTCTCCAATGGTTTCATTGAAGACATCATAAGAAGGAAGGTGAAATGCCATGCAACCTCTGAAGAGACAACTAACACAACACCTGTACCCCCTATTAGACTATTTTACAGGAACTTCTTTTCCACAGCTCATAAAACGCAGGAAAGGGTCCTGAAAGATATTGTTAATAGAATCGTTACCCCTACAGACAAAAATCTGAAGATACAATTGACGATTTACTATAAAACCAAGAAAACTGCCAACCTACTCATGAGAAACTCTCCAGACACAAAGCAGAACACTTTGAAAGAGACCAATGTCGTCTATGCCTTCAAATGCCCACTTAGGGACTGTAAGCCTCAACGAACTCAGTATATAGGCAAGACAACAACATCTCTTTCCAGGCGATTAACGATACATAAGCAACAGGGCTCCATTAAGGAACATATAATCTCTTCCCACAACCATACCATCACCAGAGAAGTCTTAACAAAAAACACGGAAATCATCGATAGATACACCGATAGCAGGCAGCTTGATATCTGCGAGGCACTACACATTAAGAAGTCAACACCAGCAATCAACAGCCAATTAATGCACAACTATATTCTACCCACTTCAAGACCCCGCACCAATATAGAAGCATCAAGAAATATGGGCCAATAGGCCGTTTGCATTTACTTCCATTCTTCCCCTTTAACTTTACCCAATATTTCGTGTTCTATCTTGTGTTGAAAGTTTGTTTTCACCTCATCCAAAACTGTTGTAACATCACCTCACCCAAATGCAGGTATATAAAATTAAAAGCCATTTGAATTATAGCATAGTAAGAAATCTGTTTAGTGTTTGCAGGTTACAGTTGTGTGTGTGTAAACTAAAGTCTTTGAAAATGTAATAAGTTATTACGAAACGCATTCAAGTGTGGCGTCAGACTAGAAATAAAAATGAATTTTGGAGAACTGATTTTCAATTACCATCGACAGTGAAAAGAAACAAGAAATATTGAGAAAATTTGTGTTAGAATTATTAATCTTATTTTTTCGGTCATATTTAATAATATATGTCTACAGGAAAGAATGCTACCAAAATATACTAATTATATATATATATATATATATATATATATATATATATATATATATATATTTTGGTAGCATTCTTTCCTGTAGACATATATTATTAAATATGACCGAAAAAGTAAGATTAATAATTCTAACACAAATTTTCTCTATCTTTCTTACATTTCTTTTTCACTGTTGATGGTAATTCAAAGATCAATTCTCCAAAATTCATTTTTATTTCTAGTCTGACGCGACACTTGAGCGCGTTTCGTAAAACTTATTACATTTTCAAAGACTTTAGTTTACAAACACACAACTGAAACTGAATAGAGCTTACACATCTTCGAGGTTTATATCTACATTTGGGTGAGGTGGATGAGGTGAAAAAACGAACTTTCAACAATGGGTATTAAATTCCAACACAAGACAGAACACGAAACAATGGGTATTGAATGGAAGTAATTGTAGAAAGCCTATTGGTCCATATTTCTTGATGCTTCTATATTGGAGCGGAGTCTTGAAGTGGGTAGAATATAGTTGTGCATTAATTGGCTGTTGATTGCTGGTGTTGACTTCTTGATGTGTAGTGCTTCGCAGACGTCAAGCCGCCTGCTATCGCTGTATCTATCGATGATTATCAAACAACTATCTATCTAACAACACAGAAATCATCGATAGATACAGTGATAGCAGGCGGCTTGACATGTGAACGCGTTTCGTAATAAATTATTACATTTTCAAAGACTTTAGTTTACACACACACAACTATAACTTGCAAACACTAAACAGAGTTTAACCCTTAAACTGCTCATGGTGTATATATACGCCCTGAGTAACATGTCCCACGGTGCGCATGGCGTATATATATACGCCATAGGGTGCCAGGCCCGATTCAAATGGCCCGCGGCTACACGGGGTTCACAGTAACTTCCTCAGGGCTCTTGTAAACAGACGCCATTTTTTATTAAAATCGTGGGCAATATTCTCAGGTGTAAGAGGCACAGTACTGTTGGAGCAACCAAGGCTGGCGCATGCAGCATGAGCGAACAGCATTGCTGTTCAGCTTGTGACCACAGCATCGCCGAAAAATGTCAAAATATATAAATGTTATTATTTAGCGATGACAATATTACAGATGACCCATGACTGTGATATAAATAACCAGGGTTGTGATAATAGCAGGATTGTTGTAATAATTAGCGCTGTGGGAGGAGTGATGCCGAGAGACGGAGGGAGACAGCATCGTTTACTGACTGTGTGGCCACCTGTCATTGTTTGCACTCACCATACCAGGTCAGTGGTTTCTCTATGGTGAACACAAATGTAGATACTTATATATAATGTGTGTATTAGTGTAATAACAGCAAAAGGATTATGCTGGGAGGAGCCATTTGGGTGACGGAGGTGACGTCGTCTGCACGATTTGTCTAGCTGTTTAGAGGGTGGCCACTATGCTCTTTGGGCGCACTACAAGCATAGGTGTACAGTTACGGTGCATAAAACATGTAGATACTTATATATAATATGTGTATATAGGGTAATAACACTGCAAACAGTATTGTTGGGGGAGAAAGTTTAGTGCGTGTGACCTTGAATGAGTGAGGGAGCCGCCAGCTGCCATCTGTGTATAGCGACGACTCTTAGTGCCTGAACTAACTATATCAGCTTAGCTTTACAGTTGTGGTGAATAAAATATATACATACTTATATATAACGTCTGTATATAGTGTAATAACACCACAAATGGTATTGTTGGGGGAAGAAAGTTTAGTGCGTGTGTTGAGGGAGTGGCAGCGAGTGGCTGGCTGGTGTGTGGTGGTAACTCTTCGTTGCTTTTCGACTCTCAATACCAACTTAGTGATTCGTTATGGTGACCAAAACATGCAGATACTTATATATAACCTGTGTATAGAGTGTAATAGCAGCAAAACTATTTGTTTATTGTTTTATAAACATAATTGAATCACTAATATGCACATCATACTTTTGAGTATAGCGATTATTCATCACTTTTATTACATAAATATATTACAATACACACTATTGAATAATATTACTGCAAAAAAACTAAGAAAAAATAAATCGAAGACATTGAAACAATTAGGTAATATCTTTGTGGCAACTCCCACCTGTCAGCGCGGGTGACGCTGACGGGTCTGACGACTGCGCTGTCAACGCCCACTTTTTGCCAGACTTCCTCGGTCAATTGCGCCCAAAATATGTCACCTACGATTTTTTTTTATTTTTCCCGTGCTCAGGGGACACAAATTAACATGTCTAGAAGACGAAAAAAAATTTTGAATTCTTTATTTCTTGCGCACAGGGGTGTGAGCTGGATTTTTTTTTACAAAATGGTGTCTGTTTACTATAACCCCTAAGCAGCGTATGGGAGTCCCCTCTACTTGCGGGCCTTTCAAATCTTGCGCGGTACTCCAATGCATCATATGATGTGGAGCGCAAGTTACTGCAAGTCACTCAACCCATCATATGATGAGTTGCGCACTTAAAGGGTTAATACACTCAGCATCACTAGTTAATGACAACATAATAAATATACTTACCATCACTAGTTAATAACAATATGATACACACACACACACACTGGTAGTACAGTAAGAATAAAATTGTCCTTACCATCATTAATGGGCAGAAGTTGTGTTTGCTATCGTCCTTGGTAGCCGAGCAGAGATGGAAGCAGTATTACCTATTAAGGCAAAATAAAACAAATTTAAGGTTTCTATGACTAAATTTTTCCCACCAAAACATAGTAAATTTTTTGAAAAATTTAATAATATTTTTTAGGTATTGTACTTTGAGCAAAAGTAAGGAGGGTGGCCGGGAGTAAGGAGGGTGGGCCGGAGCAAGGAGGGTGGGCAGGAGCAAGGAGGGTGGGCAGGAGTATGGAGGGTGGGCAGGAGTAAGGAGGGTGGGCAGGAGTAAGGAGGGTGGGCAGGAGTAAGGAGGGTGGGCAGGAGTAAGGAGGGGGGGCAGGAGTAAGGAGGGTGGGCAGGAGTAAGGAGGGTGGGCAGGAGTATGGAGGGTGGGCAGGAGTAAGGAGGGTGGGCAGGAGTAAGGAGGGTGGGTAGGAGTAAGGAGGGTAGGCCGGAGAAAGGAGGGTGGGTAGGAGTAAGGAGGGTGGGCAGGAGTATGGAGGGTGGGCAGGAGTAAGGAGGGTGGGCAGGAGTAAGGAGGGGGGACAGGAGTAAGGAGGGTGGGCAGGAGTAAGGAGGGTGGGCAGGAGTAAGGAGGGTGGGCAGGAGTATGGAGGGTGGGCAGGAGTAAGGAGGGTGGGCAGGAGTAAGGAGGGTGGGCAGGAGTAAGGAGGGGGGGCAGGAGTAAGGAGGGGGGGGCAGGAGTAAGGAGGGGGGGCAGGAGTAAGGAGGGTGGGCAGGAGTAAGGAGGGTAGGCAGGAGTAAGGAGGGTGGGCAGGAGTAAGGAGGGTGGGCAGGAGTAAGGAGGGTGGGCAGGAGTAAGGAGGGTGGGCAGGAGTAAGGAGGGTGGGCAGGAGTAAGGAGGGTGGGCAGGAGTAAGGAGGGTGGGCAGGAGTAAAGAGGGTGGACAGGAGTATGGAGGGTGGGCAGGAGTAAGGAGGGTGGGGCAGGAAAGGGGAAGGGGTATGGGCGGGTTCTCGGCTGCCTCCCTCCCTCTCTAACAGCCTACGTAATACAAACCATGTGCATTAACCTGTAAATGCTGTAAATGGGGGCTGGGCCAAAAATATTTGAATTATGTGAAAATTAATATTAAATGTTAGACAAATCTCCAACTTATTGGCATAAGCATCATGCAAGTTTCATCCTAATATTTTCAAAAATATATTTAGACAATTTTTTTTTAAAAAGGAGAACATTTTGTTGATAAGGAGAACAGCTCCTATTAACTGGAACTGAGGGATAATGCAGTAATAAAGGAATGCAAGCACTTGTACAATGTACAAAGAAGAAGAATAGTAGCAAGAAGTATCGACAAAGTAGATATGCAGCTGGTGCCTGTATAGCATTGCTGAGTAATACATCATAATACCAATAGTAATGAGTATTTTATCATGCTCTATTTTGTTAAATATCATAAAAATGTATTGCCTAATGTTAATATCTGTTACTGTCACCAATATCCAAAAAATATATATATTTTTTATCTCCTTTGTTTATTATCTCATTTTGATGTAACCTCTACATCCTAGAGAGTGCATACCCATCCCTAACTATGTCAAGATAGAATGAAATTGGTCACCCAATAAATCAGTCACAACTGGCAGAACTTGGGACTTTGAATTTTTTTTGACTGAGTTTTTTCACAGATTTCAATTCTATTTTCTTGTCTCTTTAGGCGGTTTTGATGATCAGGGCTTTATCACTTTTATAAGTACAGTAGCACCTCGATTAACGAGCGACTGTATCTAAGATCATTTTGAGTAACGAGTGAGCCACTCACAGCAAATTTGTCTCTATTGACGAGCTTCACCTCTATTAACGAGCAAAACCACATGGTGCTTCCTAGCGTCCTCGCGGGTTCTCACAAATTCTCGGACGCCTCCGACACCAGTGTTGTTGTTGTATCGCGCATGACAAGCATCCCTCTGCATTTATTTGCGCTTTTCTTTCGGTATTTTGTGGTTTTGTGACAACAATTTGTAACGCAAGATGTCGCCAAAGAAGCTGCTTGTTAAAGATAGTCTTGTCAAGAGGAAGAAAACACACAATTACTATGGATTTGAAGAAGGAAATTATAGCAAAGCATGAGCGTGGTGTCTGTGTGGCTGATCTCACAAGGGAGTATGGCAGATCCTCATCAACAATTTGCACCATTAGTAAGGGGATGAGGAGGTAAGGGAGGATGCTGCCTCTTACAGTGAGATCAGTGAAGTGTTGGGAAATGTTTGAAAAGGTAACCGCATTCTTGGAATAGCTGCCCTGATAAAGCAGTGACAACCTTGTGTGTGAACATGTTTAATGACAATTTGCTGACTCGTTTTAGGAACATCCTAAAACAAAGACAAGAGCAATTGTCAATAGATACGTTTTTTGGAAAAGTAGAGAAAAGAAGAGCCAGTGATAGTGAACCACAATCCGGTCCCAGTGGGGAGAAATTCCCGAGAGAGCCCCCCTGATTCAGAGGTGGATTCTCCTTCCACACCATAACCCCTCTCCTCCTTCCCACCTCCCCATCGTCTCATTCAGCAAGCAAACGACTCTTCATAAGGTAAACATGAAAATAGTACAACAAAAACAATCATAAATACATGTGCAGTATTATATTTACATTATAAAATGTCATACAAGTATGGATATTTTTGTGAGTGGAACGGATTAAATTTATTTCCTTTATTTTATATGGGGAAATTTGTTTCTAAAGACGAGTTTCCACATAACGAGCTCGGTGCCAGAAAGGGTTAAACTCGTTAATCGAGGTGCCACTATATACATTTTTATCCCCTAAATCATTATAATTTTCCCTATACAGTATTTAGCTGTTTTTTTTTTTGGGGGGGGGGGGTATTTTTTCTTGACATCATTCCAACACATATTGACCTACAACTTTCACATATTCGAGTACGAATGCCAAACAACGTTTATTAAACCATAAGTAAATTAATGAATTAGAACTACCTTATTCATTGTCGATAACTTTAACTTCAGTTATCTCTAAAACTTTGAGTCAGCTTCAAAAAATTCCGTTTCTGACCGATTCTCACCATTTTTTACAAATAATGTGCACAGTTGTCTGTTCTACAATCCTATTAGAATAATATTTTAAATAAAACAAATTGTAACAGTCATTTGATAACTTGTAACATGTACATTAAATTTTGAGTATGCCTATAAAATAAGCACAGGTCATGTCAACGCATTGGGCCTGGATGAGATGGCTGGCACCATGTGCTTCTCCTCTTCCTGGGGTAAAAACGTCGGGTTCACGCGCGATGGATTTTCGTGATAAATTTGAAGAATTTTTACTGTTTGAACTCATTTAAACCCTTAAATGGCGCATAGCTATATACCATTTGACACCCACAGGCGCATACCAAAAAAAAAAAAAAATTATTTATTCTTCCTAACCTGTTAATTTGTGTTCACTGATCACGGTAAAAATAATAAAAAAAATTGTAAGTGGCATATATTGCCCACTATAGGGCGAGGAAGTGTGGCAAAAATCAGGCGCTGACTGAGCGTGCGTCCCAGGCGGTCTGTTGATTGCCAGCTGTCAGGCCAGAGTTTCCACAAAGAGATAATTACCTAATTATTTCAATGTCTCTGATTGATTTTTCGTAGTTTTTTTGCTGTAATATTATTCAATAGTGTATAGTGTGATATATTTATATAATAAAATGAGTGAATCATCGCTGTACTCAAAAATATGGTGTGCATATTGTTGACTCAATTATGTTCATCAAACAGTGAACAAATACTTTGTCGGTTATTACACTATATACTATTATAGACTGTGGGTTGGTTGGTGTTGTCGTCGTTGATCCTTCTCTACGGACAACCCAACCCACAACTCGGTAGAGTGCTTATACTTCACTAGGAGATCACCCTTGGCGCTTCTGGCTCTTGGAGAGGGGCTCAACGTCACACATTTAGGGGATGCGGCTCCAACACTTAGCCTCGTTGTCACGTGCACACACCCACTCGAGCCGCTGTGACTCCCCACTCTCTCCTTATGAGATATGATCTCCTCAATCCCCTATGACTTACTAGTATTACCTCCTACCCTGCCCACAGCAGTGGTTCTTGGTTCTTTCTCTCTCTCTCTCCTTCTTCACTACTCCCTGGGAAGCCTCACTAGGACAAGGGCAAACACCAGCAAATTGTGACACATTTACTGGACAAAGCACATACACGATACATACACACATATAATAATAATGAATCCTATACTCTATAATATCACAATCAGGTTGCACTCCAACACCATCCGAACTCTATTATCAGCTTATCAAGTGGTATCCTATCTCCTGGTTCACCACTTGATACTATTAACCTCCTCAAGTTGATCAAGCCTACATACACTGTTGCACTATCAGCAAGATAACATATATATACAGAAAATCAGCATTTGAATGCAATAACATATACCAGTATAAATGTTCATTGATACTTCAGTATAAAAAACTCCTTGACGTAAGAATGCCAACAGTCACTCACCTCTCACTGCGTCTTGCACGCTAATGACAACCAAACATTATCAACTCCCTACTAGTAATCCACCAGAACTTCCCCTTCCACCTCTGGAAGTTCACTACCCTAATATCTTTAGGTTCTGCCGGGCTTCACTACCAGGATCCTCTGCAGCTCCTCCAGGCTGCTATCATGAAGTTTCCTTGTGCAACTACGGTGCTTCACCCTTCTGTTAGGTTCTTCCACAGCTCTCTTGGCTGCTACACCACCTCTACAGAAGCATGTGACACTCCTCTTCACTGCTGCTTCTCCTCACAGCTCGAGGTCCTCTGCTCCACTACCTTGGAGTCTCATCAGCTACTTCATCTGCTGGCTTCGAAGTTCTCAGCAACTTCTTCCCCAAAAACAAACCTGCAACCCATCGACACTCCAATAAAATGTTCCCCTTTAACACATAAACAAAAATAACCACACAATATGCTTGCCTCAAACCTCTATCTGTCCTCTACATACAGTGAGAGTGGACTCCCCCGTTTTGGGCGGGTCCATACTCCACCTCGCCTGGCGGCGGTCCTCACTCGCTGGGAGGGTCTTCCTCCATCCGGAGCCGGGCTCCCTCAGTCGTCGGTCAGAGCTCAGAGGGGACGGACGTCGCTCCGTGCTCCTCCCTCTTCACTCTACTATTTCAGGCCTTCTGCCTTATTAAAACATGTCTAACTTATAAATAAACATTGCTACTGTCGCTGGGCACACGACCAAACTACAAGCAATCACTATGAACTGGCGCATATCGTGCTTACCACAGATCGGCTGGTCGAGGGCGCTTTCCCTCTGACGGCGTCTGGTCAGGGCGCTCCCACGGCCCACAATAATGCTTCTGGGCGATTTAATATCTGCTCGTCGACCAGGACTTGAGACCACAACGTTCCCAGCTCGATTCCACAGCTGGTACGTCCGCACACTTCTCTTCTCTTCGAGATATATCACTAGGGGTTCCCTTCTGGCGGGAGCTCAAACGGAGCGCGGCTTCCCCCTGCGATGTCAGGCACTCAAGTGAGGTCAAGGTCCTCCGGAAGCGAGCCTCACGCCTCCAGCAAAATGTCCACATCTCCTAGCCAGTCATTTATCTATTTTCTTCTTCATTGCCCATAATCTCAAATTGATATACATATCCAAGGAACTATTTTACATATGGATTATTACCTCAATTTCTGCTAGACCTTCTAATTAGGTCAGGCTTGCTGAATAACTCTCAAGAAGGGAGACTCGTTTCTCCTGTAGGCTGAGATCATAACACTCCCCTCCCCTTATTTTTGAGAGTTATTCCAGTGGCAAAGCTCGGGATAATACATCCGCCACCACACTGTCTCGTTCTTCAACCGATTGGTTCGAACGGTTGATCTGCTTACGTACTCCCTTAGGAGTCTACAATTAGTTCGTTGCTCCTTGCAACATCTGGCTCACAACTCGCCAGAAACATGATCTTCTCATAAACGATCTGACTTATCTGGCACCTGTTGGCTAGGCTGTCCTCCTTGGACGCCTGCACTCCATCGTTCCACTCTACTTATTGTCTCCACCCTCCGTTTCCTCGTCTTCTTCTCTTCTCGTCCAGAGTCAGACATCTACTGTCTGTACCTCCTCTGTCGTCTTCATACTTCCATCTACTGCCATTATACTTTCGCCTCCTGTCATCATACTTCACTCCCTCGTCTTCACCGACGATTCTCCCTTCCGTCTCCTCCTTTATCCGAGAGCTCATCCTGTCTGACTTCCATCGAGTCCTCGGCTTTCTTCTATCCCTCCATGCTTGCATCATCATCCTCTTCCTACACTTTTCACTTCTATACCACTCCATTTCTTCTCCTTCGACTCTTCTTCGTTCCCTAAAAGTTTGTTCGAGCACTGCACTACATCCAACAGCACTCGACCATACATGTCGCTTTACCTCTCCTTGTGTGCTCGTAAGCATCTCTCCACACATACTGTCTCTTCTCCTTTCATTTTCCCGGCTATTACTCTTCTTCACTATCCCTCCGCCACGTTTTCTGTGAAACATGTCGACTCCTGACATCTCAAACAACTTAACTCCACTATCCCTATGCCTCTGTGCTCGTGGACAACGTGACGCTCTACTCCCGTCCTCAGTATGTCCACATCTTTCCTCGTTCCTACTCAGCACAGCTGCATTCGCCTTCCGACCTTTAATTTCAGCAGCCTGGGCTCTACTCAGGTCCGCTCTCTTCTCACGATTCTTCTTCGGCTGGGCCATCTTCACTTTCGACCTCACCGAGACTCCATTTTCCTGGGCTGGACCTTCATCAAACAGCCACGCTATATCTACGTCGATATCTTCCACCGGCTGAATCGACACTGTATCATCTTCTCCAGCGTCTTCCTTGTCGGCCACCTCTGCCTTCGTCACTACCGAGACAGGGTTTTCAATGGCTTGGCGGTCTCCTGACTCATCTCCTCGGATGTCAGTCAGGTTCACACTCTCAGGTGTCCCACCCGTGCCATGGCCTTCTGGGCACTCCTCTGGCACAGTCTCCGCTATGACTCTTGGCAACACCTTTGTCCCGCACAAGTCATTCCCCAGGATCACTTGGACTCCTGGAATAGGTATGTCGGGGCACACTCCCAACATCACCTCCGCCGACACATATTCCGACCTTAGCTGGACAGCACATACGGGCATGTCACTCTCCGACAATAACCCATATACTTTCATCTTCCCACTGCCAGCTAACCGTCGACCATCCCCAATCAGGCTTCTCGCAATCAAGCTCTGATTAGCTCCGGTATCTCTTAAGATACCAACTTCTACCTCAGGTTGGCCTCTTATACTGATCCAACCTTTACTCATGAACGGCCTATACCTCTCGTTCACTAAATTCGCTCTCTGTGGTTTGTCTCGGAACACATTAGTATATTTACTTCCGGGGTCACACATGGCCAGGGTCACAACTCTCTTGCCCTGTCTACAATCTCGCATCACGTGACCCAATCCGTTACAATTGTAACATCTCATCTGGGAAAAATCTCTTCTATATGTACCAGAGTAGCTCTGACTCTGCCCACTCGTATTGGACTTCCTCGGGCCAGACGTACTACTCGTACTCTGTGGAGCTTTACTGGACTCTTGATCTCCCGGATACCGATCAGTTTCTCGTTTAGCTCCTCCATCCTCACTTTCAGATGAAGTGCGCGACCTACTCTTCTGAGTTTTAGGGTACTTACTTTTATCTGCCCATTTATCAAAATTTTTCTCACCCCAGACTCTTCTGGGTCTTTCATAATTTCTTCCTCCCCAGACTCCATTGGATCTTCCATTGCTGCGTCTCGCCTCGCTTCTCACTCTGTTCTCCCTTAAGCTCTTGTACGCTTCAGTAATCATATCCGCCCTATCTGCGGCATCTTTCACCTCCTTTACCCCTGCTTCTTGGATCTTGAACTTTGTCTCGGGATGCATCATCTCCAAGAACTTCTCCATGACCATCAGTTGCTTCAGGTCAGCGTAAGATCCAACTCCAGCAGCCTCAATCCACTTCTGGAATCGTCTTTCCAGATCTCTTGCTGTCTCAGCAAATGTACATGCTCCAACTTTGATCATCTCTCTGAAGCGCTTCCTATAAGCTTCTGGGGTCAACTGAAACGAGCGCAATATGCTGCTCTTTACTGTGGCGTAATCCTGGCACTCTTCCAGTGACAATTGGGTGTATGCCTCCCTGGCTGCACCGGTCAATCTTAACTGGACCAGCTGGGCCCATTCCTCCTGTGGCCACTCCTCGATACTGGCTACTTTCTCAAAATGCTCGAAGAAGCTCTCTGCCTCTTCGGGAACAAACAAGGGAATGTCCTTCTCCCTAACCCTAACATCTGGTGAGTGTGATACCTGGGTGGTGCTCTCTGGCAACCCATGTTCAATCCTTTGCTCAGCCAAGGTTCTATTCGCTTCTATCTGCATTTGTTTTGTTCTCTCTTTTTCTTTTTCCACCTCTAGCCTTGCTTTCTCTTTTTCTTTCTCCACCTCTAGTCTTGCTTTCTCTTTTTCTTTCTCCACCTCTAGTCTTGCTTTCTCTTTTTCTATTTCCAGTCTGGTTTTCTCTTTCTCCTTCTCGGCTTCATTTTTCATCTGGAGTTCCAATCTCATCTTTTCCAGCTGGAACTGTCTCTCCTTGTCCTCACGCTGCATCTGGAGCTCTAACTGGAATCTCTCCAAGCTCCTATTTCGGCTACTCCTGCTACTGCGGCTACTCTTGCTGCTCCTACTCGATCCCTGGGATCTCACTTCATCCTGCCCATCATCCTCTTTTCCACTTTCAGCTCCTTTTTGGGCTCCTTGTTCTGCCGCTTCATTTTTGGCTCTTAACTGTCTCAGGATCTCATCCTTCATCCCAGCTACTTTAGATGCTTTCAACCTAATGCCACATTTTTCTGCTATTTGTTTCAATTGATCCCTCGTGCAACCTTCCAAGTCCTCAGGCTTGCCTGACTCCACAAACGCTTGCACCTTATCCATCTTGTCCTGTGAGTCTTCCCAAGAGAGAGAGTATACACCTGCGGTCACACAGTTTATCTCAGCAGGGGTGTACAAATCCACTCTTGGACAGGGTGTGGGTGTGTCAGTTCACTATCCCGGACAGGCCCCCAATTTATTATAGACTGTGGGTTGGTTGGTGTTGTCGTCGTTGATCCTTCTCTACGGACAACCCAACCCACAACTCGGTAGAGTGCTTATACTTCACTAGGAGATCACCCTTGGCGCTTCTGGCTCTTGGAGAGGGGCTCAACGTCACACATTTAGGGGATGCGGCTCCAACACTTAGCCTCGTTGTCACGTGCACACACCCACTCGAGCCGCTGTGACTCCCCACTCTCTCCTTATGAGATATGATCTCCTCAATCCCCTATGACTTACTAGTATTACCTCCTACCCTGCCCACAGCAGTGGTTCTTGGTTCTTTCTCTCTCTCTCTCCTTCTTCACTACTTCCTGGGAAGCCTCACTAGGACAAGGGCAAACACCAGCAAATTGTGACACATTTACTGGACAAAGCACATACACGATACATACACACATATAATAATAATGAATCCTATACTCTATAATATCACAATCAGGTTGCACTCCAACACCATCCGAACTCTATTATCAGCTTATCAAGTGGTATCCTATCTCCTGGTTCACCACTTGATACTATTAACCTCCTCAAGTTGATCAAGCCTACATACACTGTTGCACTATCAGCAAGATAACATATATATACAGAAAATCAGCATTTGAATGCAATAACATATACCAGTATAAATGTTCATTGATACTTCAGTATAAAAAACTCCTTGACGTAAGAATGTCAACAGTCACTCACCTCTCACTGCGTCTTGCACGCTAATGACAACCAAACATTATCAACTCCCTACTAGTAATCCACCAGAACTTCCCCTTCCACCTCTGGAAGTTCACTACCATAATATCTTTAGGTTCTGCCGGGCTTCACTACCAGGATCCTCTGCAGCTCCTCCAGGCTGCTATCATGAAGTTTCCTTGTGCAACTACGGTGCTTCACCCTTCTGTTAGGTTCTTCCACAGCTCTCTTGGCTGCTACACCACCTCTACAGAAGCATGTGACACTCCTCTTCACTGCTGCTTCTCCTCACAGCTCGAGGTCCTCTGCTCCACTACCTTGGAGTCTCATCAGCTACTTCATCTGCTGGCTTCGAAGTTCTCAGCAACTTCTTCCCCAAAAACAAACCTGCAACCCATCGACACTCCAATAAAATGTTCCCCTTTAACACATAAACAAAAATAACCACACAATATGCTTGCCTCAAACCTCTATCTGTCCTCTACATACAGTGAGAGTGGACTCCCCCGTTTTGGGCGGGTCCATACTCCACCTCGCCTGGCGGCGGTCCTCACTCGCTGGGAGGGTCTTCCTCCATCCGGAGCCGGGCTCCCTCAGTCGTCGGTCAGAGCTCAGAGGGGACGGACGTCGCTCCGTGCTCCTCCCTCTTCACTCTACTATTTCAGGCCTTCTGCCTTATTAAAACATGTCTAACTTATAAATAAGCATTGCTACTGTCGCTGGGCACACGACCAAACTACAAGCAATCACTATGAACTGGCGTATATCGTGCTTACCACAGATCGGCTGGTCGAGGGCGCTTTCCCTCTGACGGCGTCTGGTCAGGGCGCTCCCACGGCCCACAATAATGCTTCTGGGCGATTTAATATCTGCTCGTCGACCAGGACTTGAGACCACAACGTTCCCAGCTCGATTCCACAGCTGGTACGTCCGCACACTTCTCTTCTCTTCGAGATATATCACTAGGGGTTCCCTTCTGGCGGGACCTCAAACGGAGCGCGGCTTCCCCCTGCGATGTCTGGCACTCAAGTGAGGTCAAGGTCCTCCGGAAGCGAGCCTCACGCCTCCAGCAAAATGTCCACATCTCCTAGCCAGTCATTTATCTATTTTCTTCTTCATTGCCCATAATCTCAAATTGATATACATATCCAAGGAACTATTTTACATATGGATTATTACCTCAATTTCTGCTAGACCTTCTAATTAGGTCAGGCTTGCTGAATAACTCTCAAGAAGGGAGACTCGTTTCTCCTGTAGGCTGAGATCATAAAAGTGGGGACTGTGTGTTGGTGGGGACTGTGTGTTGGTGGGGACTGTGTGTTGGTGGGGACTGTGTTGTGGTAGGGGCTGTGTGTTGGTGGGGACTTTGTGTTAGTGGGGACTGTATGTTGGTGGGGACTGTGTGTTAGTGGGGACTGTGTGTTGGTGGGGACTGTGTGCTGGTGGGGACTGTGTGTTGGTGGGGACTGTGTGTTGGTGGGGACTGTGTGTTGGTGGGGACTGTGTGTTGGTGGAGACTGTGTTGGTGGGGACTGTGTGTTGGTGGGGACTGTGTGTTGGTGGGGACTGTGTGTTGGTGGGGACTGTGTTGGTGGGGGCTGTGTGTTGGTGGGGGCTGTATGTTGGTGGGGACTGTGTGTTGGTGGGGGCTGTATGTTGGTGGGGACTGTGTGTTGGTGGGGACTGTGTGTTGGTGGGGACTGTGTGTTGGTGGGGACTGTGTTGGTGGGGGCTGTGTGTTGGTGGGGGCTGTATGTTGGTGGGGACTGTGTGTTGGTGGGGACTGTCTGTTGGTGGGGACTGTGTGTTGGTGGGGACTGTGTGTTGGTAGGGACTGTGTGTTGGTGGGGACTGTGTGTTGGTGTGGACTGTGTGTTGGTGGGGGTTGTGTGTTGGTGGGGACTGTGTGTTGGTAGGGACTGTGTGTTGGTGGGGACTGTGTGTTGGTGGGGACTGTGTGTTGGTGGGGGCTGTGTGTTGGTGGGGACTGTGTGTTGGTGGGGACTGTGTGTTGGTGGGGACTGTGTGTTGGTGGGGACTGTGTGTTGGTGGGGACTGTGTGTTGGTGGGGGCTGTATGTTGGTGGGGGCTGTGTGTTGGTGGGGACTGTGTGTTGGTGGTGACTGTGTGTTGGTGGGGACTGTGTGTTGGTGGGGACTGTGTGTTGGTGGGGACTGTGTGTTGGTAGGGACTGTGTGTTGGTAGAGACTGTGTGTTGGTGGGGACTGTGTGTTGGTGGGGACTGTGTGTTGGTGGGGACTGTGTGTTGGTGGGGACTGTGTGTTGGTGGGGGCTGTGGGTTGGTGGGGGCTGTGTGTTGGTGGGGGCTGTGTGTTGGTGGGGACTGTGTGTTGGTGGGGACTGTGTTGGTGGGGGCTGTGTGTTGGTGGGGACTGTGTGTTGGTGGGGACTGTGTGTTGGTGGGGGCTGTGTGTTGGTAGAGACTGTGTGTTGGTGGGGACTGTGTGTTGGTGGGGACTGTGTGTTGGTGGGGGCTGTGTGTTGGTGGGGACTGTGTGTTGGTGGGGACTGTGTGTTGGTAGGGACTGTGTGTTGGTGGGGACTGTGTGTTGGTGGGGACTGTGTGTTGGTAGAGACTGTGTGTTGGTGGGGACAGTGTGTTGGTGGGGACTGTGTGTTGGTGGGGACTGTGTGTTGGTGGGAGCTGTGTGTTGGTGGGGGCTGTATGTTGGTGGGGACTGTGTGTTGGTGGGGACTGTGTGTTGGTAGGGGCTGTGGGTTGGTGGGGACTGTGTGTTGGTGGGGACTGTGTGTTGGTGGGGACTGTGTGTTGGTGGGGACTGTGTGTTGGTGGGGACTGTATGTTGGTGCGGACTGTGTGTTGGTGGGGACTGTGTGTTGGTGGGGACTGTGTGTTGGTGGGGACTGTGTGTTGGTGGGGACTGTGTGTTGGTGGGGACTGTGTTGTGGTAGGGGCTGTGTGTTGGTGGGGACTTTGTGTTAGTGGGGACTGTATGTTGGTGGGGACTGTGTGTTAGTGGGGACTGTGTGTTGGTGGGGACTGTGTGCTGGTGGGGACTGTGTGTTGGTGGGGACTGTGTGTTGGTGGGGACTGTGTGTTGGTGGAGACTGTGTGTTGGTGGGGACTGTGTGTTGGTGGGGACTGTGTGTTGGTGGGGACTGTGTGTTGGTGGGGACTGTGTGTTGGTGGGGACTGTGTTGGTGGGGGCTGTGTGTTGGTGGGGGCTGTATGTTGGTGGGGACTGTGTGTTGGTGGGGGCTGTATGTTGGTGGGGACTGTGTGTTGGTGGGGACTGTGTGTTGGTGGGGATTGTGTGTTGGTGGGGACTGTGTTGGTGGGGGCTGTGTGTTGGTGGGGGCTGTATGTTGGTGGGGACTGTGTGTTGGTGGGGACTGTGTGTTGGTGGGGACTGTGTGTTGGTGGGGACTGTGTGTTGGTAGGGACTGTGTGTTGGTGGGGACTGTGTGTTGGTGGGGACTGTGCGTTGGTGTGGACTGTGTGTTGGTGGGGGTTGTGTGTTGGTGGGGACTGTGTGTTGTTAGGGACTGTGTGTTGGTGGGGACTGTGTGTTGGTGGGGACTGTGTGTTGGTGGGGGCTGTGTGTTGGTGGGGGCTGTGTGTTGGTGGGGACTGTGTGTTGGTGGGGACTGTGTGTTGGTGGGGACTGTGTGTTGGTTGGGGCTGTGTGTTGGTGGGGACTGTGTGTTGGTGGGGGCTATGTGTTGGTGGGGACTGTGTGTTGGTGGGGACTGTGTGTTGGTGGGGACTGTGTGTTGGTGGGGGCTGTGTGTTGGTGGGGGCTGTGTGTTGGTGGGGACTGTGTGTTGGTGGGGACTGTATGTTGGTGGGGGCTGTGTGTTGGTGGGGACTGTATGTTGGTGGGGGCTGTGTGTTGGTGGGGGCTGTGTGTTGGTGGGGACTGTGTGTTGGTAGGGACTGTGTGTTGGTGGGGGCTGTGTGTTAGTAGGCATTGTGTGGTAAAGGGGGGGCTGTATACTCGTGCGGACTGTACGGTGGTGGGGGCTCTGCTGGTAGGGGCTGTGTGTTTGTAGGGAATGTGTGGTAGAGGGCTGTGTGGTGGATGGGCCTGTGTGGCGGTTGGGTCTGTGTGGTGCAGGGGACTGTGTGTGGTGGCGGGTGTGGGTTAATGTGGTACACCCTAGTTGTGCTTGCAAGGGTTGAGCTTTGGCTCTTTGATCCAGGCTGTGTGGTGGGTGGAGAGGCTGTGTGGTAGAGGGGGCTGGGTTGTGGTGAGTAGTAGGGAGTACAGTCCACACACAATTTTTTTTTTTTTTTTAATTCAAGTGTGGACAGTGGGGTTTCCAGTTAATTTAAAAATTCACTTGTGAGGAGTCGGATTTCCTTATATTTTTGTCAGGTTTAAAGACCGAAATTTTCAAAGACCAGTTTTCAGAGAATATGTACATTGAAGTTTGTTAAAGGTTTCTTATGGAAGAAATTCAAATTTTTTTCAGAGTTCTTTCTGAGAATAAACTCGATGGACAATTTTTTGTTTGTTTTGAAAAATCGCTCATTTGGAGTTAAAGATTTCTTGTGGACGAAATTCAGACCAATAATTACTCATATGGCATAAAAGATTTCTTATGGGAGAAATTCAAATTTTTCAGAGTTCAGTTTATATGAAAATATTTCAGAGTTCATATAATCATAGAAGTTTATTAATGAGTTTATGATCGAAATTTGTAAAAAGACTATTTGCAAAGACGAGTTCATTTAAGACCGAAATGAGACAGAGATTATTTTAAACCCAAATATTGTCAGAGTCCAGTAAAAGACTTAAATTATTCAGAGCCCATTAGGAATCCGAAATTAGTCAGAGTCCAGTTAAAAGACCAAAATTAATCAGAGTCCACTTTGAGATAAAAATATTTCAGAGTTTACTTACACCTGCGTTCTTAAAGAGTTCTTATTGAGAAAATTCAAATATTATCAGAGTCCAGTTGAGCCCAATTTTCATCAGACAGCATTTTAATATCAAATTTGTTAGAGAACGCGTTTATAAGTGTAGTTTCGCTACTACAGCCAAATTTTAGCCCAATTTTAAACATATTTCAAACATAGTAAATCAAATCAAAGCTGTTAACGAACTCTAGCTCCTGACCCCGATTTACTTCCCTCTCGTATCTTCTTTAGTATCAAATCAAACCCCTGATATTTAATTTTTGTTTATTTCAAGACTATAGTAAAATAGAATCAAACTAGTTACCGAGCTCCAGTTCTCGTCCCAACCTTAGTTCATTTGTATAACTTCTTTAGTAACAAAACCAATTTCTCTGAAATTTAAAACCGCTGTATTTCAGACGTAGTAAATCAAATTGAGTCAGTAAGCAAGTTCTATCTCATGTCCTTGCCTTAGTCCCCTGTCGTATACTCAATACTAACAGTCCAATCCCCCTCAAATTTGAAACATAGCTATTTCAGACGTAGTAAATAAGATCCGAACAATTAAGGAGATCCAGTTCCTATTCCCCACCTTAACCCTCCTCTCATATCTTCGTTAGTAACAGATCAATTTCCCTGAAATTCAAACCCTCCGTATTTCAGACATAGTAAAATAGATCCAAATAATTACCATGCTCCAACTCTTGTTCCCCGCCATACTTTACAGGTACAACTCTGTCAACACCCGTTCAGTTTTCCCAAAATTTAAAACACACTTCTAACTGAGCAAGAAAAGATATTAGTTATACTGAACTGAAGCTCATGTCCTCCACCTTAGTTCCCTCTCGTATCTTTTTTAGTATATACCCAATTTACCTGAGATTTAAAACTGCTGTATTTCAGACATAGTAGATAAGATCCAAATAATTAACGAGCTCCAACTCTCGTCCCCTACCTTAGTTCATCAAATTTAATTTAGATCAAGATGCTCTCCAGTCTATCAAAGTAAACATCCTGTCCTTTACCCTTTTTGTACTCAGCTATGTAAATAATCACTAACGAGCTAATGTTCACACTAATTAAAATAACATGGTCAGATGGTACCTTACCTTCAATACCCTTTATTTGTTCAACTAAGCAATAATCACACAGTCAGAAATCACACCTTACCTTCTCATCCCTTACTTCCCCTTCATCACACCCATTTCCCCAACTTATCCAAACCTTCTATAATCCTACTCTATTTGAATGTTTTCTCTATATTCACTATGTTCTTCGCATTCTAATCTATGTTTTGTGTTCACTCCATGTTCTGCAAATGTTCCCAGCATGTCCAGTTCATATTTTTCACCAGTTTCTCAATTTCTTTCTGTAATATTTGTCGTATTCTCATAACGATCTCTGCACATGGTAATCATATTTTCTATGTGTTCTTTATCATATTTTCATGTTCTCTGCAAGTTCATATGCCCCAAAGTTCACTGTCTTCCTTATCATGTTTCCCTGATCATCTCATGTTCTCTGTACAACTTTTATACTCAATAATCACGTTCTCAATGTTCTTTGCATTTTCTTCATAAGTTCATGTTTAATGTGTTCTTTTCATGTTTTCATGTTCATCACATGTTCCATTGTATAACTTTTATACTCAATATTCTTGCTCTCCATGTTTACAAAATGTTCTTCACAACACTGTTTTTAAACAATCTGCACTTTGTTCAGTACCAAATGTACCAAGACAAACATTTCTTGTCATTTCTTAGCTAAAAATTACTTGTCCATTAACTGAAACATCCACGTTCATCACCTTTTTCTTGTAAATTTTCACTAAAATTATTCATCAATCAACTGAAAATAGCCACGTTCATCATCATTCTTGTCAAGTGTAGTTTCGTTCAATACTTTCTTAACTAACAGTATACTTCTTAGAGTACAAAATAGACAAAGGGTATCTTTCAACACTGTTCTTAACTAAAATGATCCTTTCTCTTATCTAAAAAAAAATTCGAAGGAAACTTTCCAACATCATTTCTTACTAAACATATTCTCCAATCAATAGAAAATAGCCACGTTCATGTTTTCTTGTCGTTGCTTAACTAAAATCACACTTCTCTTAGCTGAAAATTGCCAAATGTAGCTTCGTTCAGCACTGTTCATAACTAACTTTATCCATCGTCAATCAACTAAAAAAATAGTCACTCTCATCATTTCTTAACTAAAATTATTGGTCAATCAACTGAAAAAACCATGTTCATCATATTTTCTTGTCCTTTCTTAACTAAAATAACAGTTCTCTCAACTGAAAATAATCAAGTGTAGCTTCTTTCCAACACTGTTCATAACTAAAGTAACCTGTCACTTCACTAAAAATAGTCAAATGTTACTTCTTTCAGCACATTCGTAACTACAGTATACTTCGTGGGGTAAAATAATATAGCCAGGGACACACTCAGAGACACCAAAGTTACTCTTCAAGACATGCTCAAAGACATTAGAGACACACTCAAAAGCATCAAAATACAACTCATGTCCTCAAAAGTTATTCTCAGAGCATCAAAAAGTTAATCTCAGACATCAAAGTTACTCTCTAAGTAACCTTTTGTACATCAGAGAAGCTTTCAGAAACATCTTCGCTCATCAAAGTTATTCTCAGAAACATCTAAGACAAAAGTTATTCTCTAAGTCATCAAAAGTTATTCTCAAGAGTCATCAAAGTTATTCTCAGAGCTATCAAAAAGTTAATCTCAGTTGTCAAAGTTGTTCTCAAAGACATCAAAGTTATTCTCAGAGTCATCGAAGGTAATCTCTAATTCACCTTCGTTCATCAAAATTGTTCTCTAAGACATCAATGCTGTTCTCTGAAACAACTTCAGACATCATCTTTCCACAATATAACTAGTTTAGCTTTTCATATCAAATTTTAATTTCTTTTAAAATATACTTTTAACCTAACTTATTCTAACCTATCCCCCCCCCTTCCCTCTGTTGTAACTCACCTAATCAAACTTACAACTATACAAAAATGAGAAACAAAACTATATCTGTAAGGTTTGGTTAAGGGTAATATATTCAACACAATATGTCCAACACAATAAACAACATCTGAAAGGTTAGGTTAAAGGGTGGAGAATAAGAACATATTATAAAAAATCTAATAAATACGTTAAATTTATTTAACGTAAAATCTAAACTTATCCAATTTATACCCATTGTTTCGCGTTCTGTCTTGTGTTGATACTTTTAATACTTCATTAATATCCCCTTTGTTATGTCCATTCATCCACTTGTAAACCTCTATCATGTCACCCCTAATTCTTCGCCTTTCCAGTGAATGTAATTTAAGCTTTGTTAATCTTTCTTCATATGAAAGATTTCTAATTTGGGGACTTAACTTTGTCATCCTATGCTGGACACGTTCAAGTGAATTTATATCCATTCTACAGTACGGCGACCAAAACTGAACTGCATAATGTAAATGGGGCCTAACCAGAGCAAGATATAGCTGAAGAACCACACCAGGTGTCTTGTTACTAACGCTTCGATTAATAAATCCCAGTGTCCTATTTCCCTTATTACGAACATTCATCCTTTGGTTATAAATTCTTAATAATCATAACTCCCAGATCCCTTTCGCAATCCTACTTCGCAATCTCATCACCATCCAGCTCGTATTTTGTATTTCTATCATCATTACCTAGCCTTAAAACTTTACATTTATCAGCATTAAACTGCATCTGCCAATCTTTTGACCATTTCAAAACCATATTTAGATCAATTTGAAGTGATAGTGAGTCTTCTTCCATGTTAATTTCCCTACCGATTTTTGTATTATCGGCAAATTTGCAAATGTTGCTACTCAAACATGAATCTAAATCATTTATATATATTATAAACAACAGAGGTCCCAGGACAGAGCCTTGAGGCACTTCACTAACATTATCCTACTCTGACTTAACCCAATTTATACTAACTCTCTGTTACCTTTGGAATAGCCATACTCTAATCCAACTTAATATAGCACCCCCAATACCACGGGCCTCTATTTTTTTAATCAGTCTTTTATGTGGCACTGTATCAAAAGCTTTGCTAAAGTCAAGGTACAGAACATCACAATCCTTACAACTATCAACTGCCTCAACTATGCTGGAATAAAAAGATAGCAAATTTGTTAAACATGAATGGCCATTTGAAAAACCATGTTGCGACTCATTTATTAATTTATGTTTTTCAAGATGAAGACGAATTGTATTTGCAATTATCGATTCAAGTAACTTTCCCACAATAGACGTTAGGCTAATTGACCGATAGTTTGACGCAAGTGATCTATCGACTATCTTAAAAATTGGTACCACATTGGCTACCTTCTGTGACTCTGGCACTCTGCCTAACTCCATTGATTTATTAAATATGGTAGACAGTGGCTCGGAAAGCTCTTCTTTGCATTCTTTAAGCACCCTGGCAAACATTTCATCCGGCCCTGGGGATTTGTTTGGTTTTAGTTTTACTATTTGTTTAATTATATCCTCACTGATAACTGCTAAACTAGTCAACCTGTCCTCGTCCCCACCCACATAGACATTTTTCATCTTAAGGCATATTGTTAAGTTCCTCTTTAGTAAATACAGGTATAAAATATTTATTAAAAATACTACTCGTCTCCTCGTCAAAATCCGTTATTTGACCTGTCTCAGTTTTTAATGGACCTATCCTTTCCCTAGTCTTAGTTCGATATAACTGAAAAAAAAACTTTAGAATTTGTCTTCGCTTGCCCTGCTATGCGAACTTCATAGTTTCTCTTTGCTTTCCTTATCTATTATTTAACATTTCTAACCAGTTGTACGAATTCCTGTTCTAAACTGACTTCCCCATTTTTAATCCTTTTGTACCAAGCTCTCTTTTTTCCTATAAGATTCTTCAGATCACTTGTTATCCACTTTGGGTCATTAGTATTCAATCTATTCAATTTGTATGGTATACTACGTACCTGTGCTTTGCTTAGAATATTCTTAAATAAGTTATATTTTGAATCCACATCGAAATCCCCATTTAAGTCACTTATCGCTGGGTTCACGTCTTGCTCCAAGACCGGCCCACTTCCCAAGCCCAAGACTTTCCAATCTATTTGCCCCCCAAAATTTCTTAGCCTATTGAAATCAGCTTTTCGAAAATCTGGCACTTTAACAGAATTTTCTCCTACTGGTCTATTCCATTCTATGCTAAATCTTATTTCTTTGTGATCACTGTTCCCTAGCTCACTCCCTATTTCGATGTCATTAATTTGTTTCCCTGTTAGTTAACATTAAATCTGAAGTATTATTTTCCCACGTTAGCTCTTTAATGTGTTGGCCAAGAAACCAATCGTCAATTATTTCTATAAATCTTCTGCTTCATTATTCCCTGTTCTGTTAGACCAATTTATTCCACTGAAATTAAAGTCACCCCATGACACAAATACTGCTTGACCTAGATGCTCTAGATATTTCATCCCATAGATGCTTTGCTTCCATCCTGTTTAAGTTTGGTGGCCTGTATATAACTCCTATTATAAGATTATTTGCTCTTTCGTTTAGTTCTATCCAAATAGTTTCTGTATGTGGCTCAGTTTTTATTCCGTCTTTGAGACTACATTTCAAATTTTTCCTAACATATATGGCTACTCCCCCTCCTTGTCTAATATATCTATCTGTGTGAAATAGTTTAAATCCATTTATTTGATATTCAGCTAATAGTTCTCTATTTTCTATATTCATCCACGTTTCGGTAAGTGCAATAATATCAATTTTTTCTGTGCAGACAAGAGCATTTAACTCGTTTATTTTGTTTCTTAGACTTCTACTGTTAGTGTAATATACCCTAAGTGAATTGTTATTTTGAGGCCCTTCTCTTTCCCCTGACCATGTTGCTAATTTGTTTCTCCAACAAACACATACTTTTACTACCTCCTTCCTCCCTATCAGTTCTCATACCACTATCTACTAACAGTTTAAACCCAAACGAATGCCTCTAACCACTGGTTCCAACGAGTTCACAACAGTAACAACCCCAGCCCTCGATAGATGCCCCCTATCACGAGCATACATTTCATTTCTTCCATAGAAGTGTTCCCAGTTGTCTATGAAAGATATTGCTTTTGATTTGCAATATCTTTCCAGCCGGCAATTAACACCAAGTGCAAGTGCACCAAGTGCGACAACCATTCATTCCCAACGCTCTTTCTTGGAAGAATGCCACAAATGATCGGGATTCCTTCCTTGCTCCTAACTAATTCTATGGCTTTGTTAAATTTCTGTATCAGTTCCTCACACCTAACTCGTCCAACATCATTACCACCTGCACTAATACAAATAATGGGTTTGTTCCCATTTCCCGTCACAATATCTTTCATGTTGTCAATATATCGAATTCTAGCTCCCGGATAGCAAACTCTTAACCTGTTCCCCCTATCTCTGGGAATCTCCCACAACCAAAATTCGCTTAGATACCTCCTTAATTAACTTTCTGAACACTTTGAGGGTCTTGCGATTTGTTGCTCTTCGTTGATTTCCCTTTCGAGTGAACTGCAGGCTCACCACAGCACTCGTCTTCCAACACGGCAAGTGAATTTGAAGTCCTTAGGGCGTCTGTTGGCGGCCTTGTCAAGGTTTTCTTAAGACTTCTGTCCTTTACGACTTTCCACGACGAGGTATTTTAATTATTGTTCTCCTTCGTTTCTTCTCGATGTTTCAGCTGTCGTACCTCCTCCCATAGGGAATCCATCTCAGCTCTCAGAGTTCCAACTAGATTCATCAGTTCCTTCACTAATCCTTCCATTATTGCTAATAAAATATTACTGCAATCGGAGCTCCCGCTGATACAACCTCTCACTGTGACTGCGTCTGATGACTTTGATTATCTTTGATGACTCTGAGAATAACTTTGATGTCTTAGAGAACAACTTTGATGACTGAGATTAACTTTTTGACAGCTCTGAGAATAACTTTTTGATGACACTGAGATAACTTTTGATGACTTAGAGAATAACTTTTATGTCTTAGAAGTCTCTGAGAAAAATTTTGATGAATGAAGATGTCTTAGAAAGCTTCTCTGATGGACGATAGGTTACTTAGAGAATAATTTTGAAGACTCGGATTAACTTTTCGATGCTCAGAGAATAACTTTTGAGGACATGAGTAGTATTTTTATGTTTTTGAGTGTGTCTCTGATGTCTTTGAGCATGTCTTGAAGAGTAACTTTGGTGTCTCTGAATGTGTCCTTGATGTCTCTGAGTGTGTCCTTGGCTATATATTTTTTTTACTCCACGAAGTATACTGTAGTTACGAAAGTGCTGAAAGAAGTTACATTTGACTATTGTTAGTGAAGTGACAGGTTACTTTAGTTAAGAACTGTGTTGGAAAGAGGCTACACTTGACTATTTTCAGTTGAGAGAAGTGTTATTTTAGTTAAGACAAGAAAATATGATGAACATTGTTTTTTCAGTTGATTGACAAATAATTTTAGTTAAAAAATGATAAAAGTGACTATTTTTTTAGTTGATTGACGATGGATAAAGTTAGTAATAAACAGTGCTGAACGAATCTACATTTGACAATTTCCAGCTTAAAGAAGTGTTATTTTAGTTAAGCAACGACAAGAAAACATGATGAACGTGGCTATTTTCTATTGATTGGCGAATATGTTTAGTTAAGAAATGATGTTGGAAAGTTTCCTTTGACAATTTTCTTTAGTTAAGAGAAACGTCATTTTAGTTAAGAACAGTGTTGAAAGATACCCTTTGTCTATTTTGTACTCTAAGAAGTATACTGTTAGTTAAGAAACTATTGAACGAAGCTACACTTGACAAGAAAAGATGATGAACGTGGCTATTTTCAGTTGATTGACGAATAATTTTAGTATGAAAACGGCAAGAAAAGATGATGAACGTGGATATTTCAGTTAATTGACAAGTAATTTTTAGCTAAGAAATGACAAGAAATGTTTGTCTTGGTACATTTGGTATTGAATAAACTGCAGATTTGTTTAAGAACAGTGTTGTGAAGAACATTTCGAAAAATGGAGAGCAAGAATATTGAGTATAAAAGTTGTACAAGGAACATGTGATGAATATGAAAACATGAAAAGAACACAGAACATGAACTTTGTGGAGAAAATTCTAAGAACATCGAGAACGAGAATATTGAGTATAAAAGTTGTACAGAGAACATGAGATGATCAGGGAAACATGGTAAGGAAGACAGTGAAGTTTGGGGCATATGAACTTGCAGAGAACATGAAAATATGATAAAGAACACATAGAAAATATGATTACAATGTGCAGATCGTTATGAGAATACGACATAGATTACAGAAAAAATTGAGAAACTGGTGAAAAATATGAACTGAACATGCTGTGAACATTTGCAGAACATGGAGTGAACACAAACCATGGATGAGAATGCGAAGAACATAGTGAATATAGAGAAAACATTCAAATACAGTAGGATTATTAGGGGGGGGGGAAGGTCAGGAAGGTAAAGGATGAGAAGGTAAGAGAAGGAAAAGGTAAGGTGTGATTTCTGACTGTGTGATTATTGCTTAGTTGAGCATATAAAGGGTATTGAGGGTAAGGTGCCATCTGACCGTGTTATTTTAATTACTGTGTGAACATTAGCTCGTTAGTGATTATTTACTTAGCTGAGTACAAAAAGGGTAAAGGACAGGATGTTTACTTTGATAGACTGGAGAGCATCTTGATCTAAATTAAATTTGATGAACTAAGGTGGGGGACGAGAGTTGGAGCTCGTTAATTATTTGGATCTTATCTACTATGTCTGAAATACAGCAGTTTTAAATCTCAGGGGAATTGGGTAGATACTAAACTAGATACGAGAGGGAACTTAGGTGGAGGACAGGAGCTTGAGTTCAGTATAACTAATATCTTTTCTTGCTCAGTTAGAAGTGTGTTTTAAATTTTGGGAAAACTGAACGGGTGTTGACAGAGTTGTACCTGTAAAGTATGGCGGGGAACAGGTGCTGGAGCATGGTAATTATTTGGATCTATTTTACTATGTCTGAAATACGGACGGTTTGAATTTCAGGGAAATTGATCTGTTACTAACGAAGATGTGAGAGGAGGGTTAAGGTGGGGGATAGGAAGCTGGAGCTCGGCAATTGTTTGGATCTTATTTACTACGTCTGAAATAGCTATGTTTTTAATTTCAGGTGGAGTGGTAGTGTGGACTGTTAGTATTGAATATACGACAGGGGATTAGGGCGGGGATATGAGCAAGAACTTGCTTACTGACTATTTGATTTACTACGTCTGAAATACAGCGGTTTTAAATTTCCGAGAAATTGGTCTGTTACTAAAGAAGTTATATAAACGAACTAAGATGGGGATGAGAGCTGGGGTTTGGTAATTGTTTGGATCTATTTTACTATGTCTTGAAATTACTATGTTATAAATATCAGGGGATTTGATTTGATACTAAAGAAGATACGAGAGGGGAGTAAGGCGGGGGACAGGAGCTGGAGTTCGTTAACTGCTTTGATTTGATTTACTATGTTTGAAATATGACTGTTTAAAATTGGGCTAAAATTGAGCTGTTAGTAGCGAAACTACACTTATAAATGAGGTCTCTAACATATTTGGTCTTAAAATGGTCTCTGATGAAAATTGGGCTCAACTGGATTCTGATAATATTTGAATTTTCTCAATAAGAACTCTTTAAGAACGCAGGTGTAAGTAAAACTCTGAAGTATTTTTGTTTTAAAGAGGACTGATTAATTTTGGTCTTTAATTGGACTCAAAATTTGTCATATTTTGATCTTAAAGTGGACTCTGATGAATTTCGGCCTTAAAACAGACTTAATTTTTGGCATAAACTGGACTCTGACTAATTTCGGATTTCAAATGGACTCTGAATAATTTAGTTTTTTTACTGGACTTTGACAATATTTGGGTCTAAAATAATCTCTCATATTGGTCTTAAATGGACTCTGAAGAAAATCGACCTTCAAATGGTCTCTGAATAATTTTCCCTCTTTTACAGGTGAAATAGCTATATATGGATATAAAAACTAAAAGTCATGGCTAAGATGTCTATTTATCTTAAAAAAACTTTATGACAATATTCACTGAAAATGGTCTTTTTACAAATTTCGCCCATAAACTTGTAAATAAACTTCTATGATTATATAAACTTTGAAATTTTTTCATAAAAACTGAACTAACTCCAAATGAGCGATTTTCCATAAACAAAAATTGTCCTTAGAGTTTATTCTCAGTAAGAACTCGGAAAAATTTTGAATTTCTTCCATAAGAAACCTTTAACAAACTTCTATGAACATATACTCTGAAAATGGTCTTTGAAATTTCGATCTTTAACTCTGAAAAAATTATAAGGAAGCCCGAATCCCCATGCAATTTTTTTAATTAATTGGAAACCCCACAGTCCACACACGAATGTTAAAATATATAAAAATTCTTCGTGGACTGTACTCCCTACTACTGTGGGGGCTGTGGGTTGGTGGAGACTGTGTTGGGGAGGGGGCCGAGTTGGTGTAAGGACTGTGTGGTGGTGGAGACTGTTCGTAGGGACTGTGTGGTGGTTGGGTGTGAGTGGTTATGGGACCATGGGAGCATTGTGTTGGAAAGGACTGTGTGGTGGAGGGGGCTGTGTTCGGGTTAGTTACTGTGTGGTGGCGGGGGCTGTGTGGTAGTAGGTACTGTCTGTTGGAATAATCTGTGTGATGGAATTAGCAGCGTGGTGGTAGGGACTGTGTGGTGGTGGAGGGGGCTGTGGGGTGGTGCTGGGGGGGCTGTGTGGTGGTGGGGGGGCTCGGTGGTGGTAGTGACTGTGTGAGAGTATGGAATTAAATAGAGTATTGAGAGTATAGGGAATTTGTGGTTCTGTGTTGTGGTTGGGCTTGTGTGGTGCAGGGGACTGTGTGTGATGGGGACTTTGGGGTAATGGGAGCTGTGTGGTGGCAGGTCTGTATGGTGCAGTGGGGTTGCGTGGAGGTAGGGACAGAGTGGTGGAGGGGGGCTTTGTGTTGGTAGGGACCGTGTGAGAGCATGGAATTCCAGCTAGCTAACATCGGGGGTGTGGTAGAAGAGTGCACACCGACATTTCCCATGAGTGCACTCACTATAGTTCCTTTATTTTGGAAGCTTGTCTTGTCTTGTTGGGTGTCTACAAGGAGCAGACACCCTTGGTTGTTCAGTAAGACTACGGGGGCCGCCGTAGTCTGTCTATGAAAAGAATTACAGCTATTAGTATTGTATTAACCTTAAGTTTCTAAGAAACAGTGGGGAGCGAGAGTGATTTTAGAGTAGAAAATCCTAAGAGTCCCCCAAATTTTGTATACATCGGTTGTAGGCTGTGACGTCACGGGAGTCACATGACTAAGGAACGAGAACCTATTGAGGAGGCACCTGTGAGGCTCCAAGACGCTGTACCGCGATTGGTTAAGTTTAAGAACACAATTACATCAAGTCAGAAGCTGGTTTTCCAACGATGCGCATATATATATATATATATTATATATATATATATATATATATATATATATATATATATATATATATATATATATATATATATATATATATATATATATATATATATATTATATATATATATATATATATATAATATATATATATATATATATATATATTATATATATATATATATATATATATATATATATATATATATATATATATATATATATATATATATATATATATATATATATATATATATATATATATAATATAGTATTAGAACTGCCCAAACGTCTAATGCATTGTATCTACATACGAGTTTATGCGATCACAATATTAACTGGAATGGGGCAAAAAGCATTACCAATTGTGGGGATTTCGTGGAACGGAATTTAATTGAGTCTGCTCTAATTAGTCAGTGTCCAAGTCTTCTTAATGTTAGTACTGGAATGTACAAACTTGATCCATTTTTAAGTTATAATATTGCACAACAGTTTAAGAAAAAACTCTGATAGAGAGGCTTACAATGTCTCATTATAATTTTATATTCATATATTGTGTGTTCATGAGGCTTTTCTTTAATCTTTCATCCTTATTCTCTGACCGCTTAATCCTCTTTGACCATTCTAAGCTAAGCTATACCTGTTTCTGGTTAATTCTTTCCCTAGGGATGGGTTGGTCAGGTGTCGGCTTATATATCCTCCCCCTTCTCCCTTCTCCTCTAGTCAGTCTGGTGTTGACAAAGGCTTTAACAAGCCGAAACATTCACCTCATTTCATATTTCTCTGTGGATTTTCCGCATATATATATATATATATATATATATATATATATATATATATATATATATATATATATATATATATATGTGTATATATATATATATATATATATATATATATATATATATATATATATATGTGTATATATATATATATATATATATATATATATATATATATATATATATATATATATATATATATATACACGGACAAGCCTGAATGGTCTCCAGGACTATATGCGACTGGAAACTCACACCCCAGAAGTGACTCGAACCCATACTGCTAGGAGCAACACAACTGGTATCTACAGGACGCCTTAATCTGCTTGACCATTACGACCGGACATAAGGAAGTGATAGCCGTAGCTATTTGAACTATTTCCCCGCCGGCACTCTGATGGTAATCTTGGGCATAGCATTTTATCAAATCACCTCATTCTTTGGGGCACATGTGAGGAAACTCACGTGCGAGTTTTCAGTCGCATATAGTCCTGGGGACCATTCAGGCTTGTTCGCATTTGTTCCTCACTTCTGCCCCAAAGAATGAGGTGATTTGATAAAATGCTATGCCCAAGTGATACCAGAGGAGTTACTCTGCCTTCGATCACGCAGTGTGCAACTGGACTGCCTAAGCCATCTGTGATCATCGCCCTTAGTACTAGCAATCCGTCAACGTAATTGCTCAGTGAGCTGTTTAGTAGGAATCTAAGAGATGATTCCCAATGACCTAAGTCAAATTTGTGTGAATAACGTAGAATTACGAACAGGTGTGAACTTAAAATATTTTCCATCCGTCGCGCTTGTCTACCCGGTGTGTTTCACCACGTGGTCATCACCTCGTGTACACCACCCTATCTCAACCAGGGCGGGTTCGTGAACCCCTAATTTACACCTGCTGTGTGGGGTCGGCTTGCCTCCTTAACGCCATCCTTCTGGAGCGAGCGATTATTACCTCTGTTACTGAACCCTTCCGTAACCGGATTCTTTTAACTCTACGATCCTTCTCAAGGTACAGAGATACCTAGCCTTAGGTTGAAATTTAGTGTAATGTTTAAGGTAAGAGATAAAATTGCACTTAAAAATATCACATAATTATCTACAACTACTACTATTTACAACCCTTAGCCTTCACGCTAGCTAGCTTCAAAGATGACAGATACTATGTAAGTTCCACTGACAAGATCGTGACCTCTTCAAGCGCCCCACTAGCCCACTCGCTAGCACATCCAAACAGTGAAGTCTTCCAGCGCTCTGCTAGCCCTCTGGCTAGCACACTCCAACAGTGAAGTCCACAGCACTCCACTAGCCCTCTGGCTAACATACCCCTCGCTGAGGCATCCCAAGGTCGACCTGTGTACTTCACACAAGCTGCTTCACCCTCGTTTGTAGACAGTCACCAGTACCTCATCACCTCCCAGAACAGCAGACTAAAAGATGGGAAACTGATACTAATGGGAGGGTCAATTGTTTAACTCGGAATCTGGATCATAGATGGCGTCACACCACCCTCACTAAAAAAAAATATTTTTACCCTTGTTAAAGCAATACCAACTACACAAAAACTACACAAAACAATTACATTTGAGACAGTGTGTCAGCTCAACATTGTCTATCCCTTTAATATGTACAATCAACAAGGAAAAATTTTTGCAAATACAAAATCTTGTAAGCCTTAAATTCTTTTACATGTACTCCAATATGTACATCTTCAACTTCTTCCACTAGTGCACCTTCTATCTCATCTTTCACAGGTTCCTATACACTAACAGTTTCTTCAGCAGGAATTGATTCTCTAACATCCTCAACCCTGAGTATCAACTTCAAGTTTATTATCAACTAGCTGTACCCGGCCACGCGTTGCTGTGGCTCAGCAAATTTCATCTTTCCCCCAGTCCTCCCCACCATTTCCCCCTCCCTCGTCCACTCGTCCTCCCAATTATTCCCCAGTCCCCCATCCCCTCGTCTTCTCCACCATCCACCATTGCATCGTCCCTTCGTCCTTCCCACCATTTCCCACTCCACCGTCCCCTCGTCCTCCCAACCATTTCCCACTCCACCGTCCCCTCGTCCTCCCAACCATTTCCCACTCCACCGTCCCCTCGTCCTGCACACCATCTCTCACTCCCCAGTCTCATCGTCCTTCCCACCATTCTCTCCTCCTCAGTCCCCTCTTCCTCTCCCGAATCCCCCACTACCCGGTCCCCTTGTCCTCCCTCAGTTCTTCATTCCCCTATCCCCTCGTCCCCACCATCCCCAACTCCCCCGTCGCCTCGTCCTCCCTACCATTAGCCCCTTCCCTGTCCCCTTCGTCTACCCCACCGTCCCACATACCCGTGCCTAGTCCTCCCCACCATTCCCTACTCTCTCTCGTCGGATACATTCCCAAATGATCTGATGTTCCCATAAGAAAATTGAGAACATCAAATGATCTGATATTCCAATCACTAAAAAATAAAAAGACCAGTTAAAAAAACGAAATGAAAAACAATGAAAAATAAAAATAAACTATACTCACGAAATGAACGGTATGGTAACAACGCAGCTCAATTCCAAGGCAATGTCACACAAAATAATTAAATCAAAATTAAAAATAATTGATATCTATGAAAATTCAATTTATCAATGCACTCAGAAACACTGAAATGGAATTGTAACATATGTAGTATTGCATGTGTTGCTGTTACGTGTAACAGATGGCGCTGTTTTTCCAAGAAAAGCATGTTTTTACCTGTCACAGGTGTGGCATCTATATAGTAGATATATAAAAAGACGCGCATATTCGAATGGAACTTTGTGTCAAAATTTCATAGCAATCGGTGAAGAACTTTTGGAGATTACAGCATGTGTTGCTCTTAGGTCCCACAGATGGCGCTGTTTTCCAAAAAAGCATGTTTTCTTTGGTCACAGGTGAGGCATGTATGTAGTAGATATATAAAAACATGCACCTATTCGAATGCAACGTTGTGTCAAAATTTCAAAGCAATCGGTAAAGAGGTTTCGAAGATTTCCCTTACATGAAAAACACATGAAAAACACAGTTTAAAAAAAAAACATGTTTTTTCCCGTCACAGACGTGACATCTATATAGTAATGTATATAAAAACCCGCTCGGATGCGAATGAAACATCGTGTGAAAATTTCAAAGCAATCGGTGAAGAACTTTCGGAGATTAGCGATTTTGAACAAACGAACATTTCTATTTTTACTTATATAGATGCTAAGCACTTCTGGCATAACTTCCCTCAAAACCGGTTTCTCTTCTTGAGGCGGAACTTCAACAATGACTTCCTTTACATGAAGATATTCCTCAAGAGGAGGGGTCGCGCTCATATTCTTCTATATCATGTTGTAAAACTGGTATTGGTGTGGGGGGCCTCTGGGATTATGTCATCGTCCACATGTATACTCGGAGTTGGAATTTCTGGAGCAATAAGTTTCTCCTCTTTCGTCTCTCCATCCGTTTCATTCACCACCGACACATTGTCTTCTTAGCCTGCTTGCTTACCTCGTGTCTCGACTAAGTAGTGCGACGATCACCGATAGTGAGACTAGAAGCAACATGAAAATAATCTTTGCGACAGTCCTACTGCTGTCTCCATTGTTAGTGCTTAATTGGTTCTTGTTGCTATTAGTTGCCGTTGACTTGCCCTACGTGTCTGTAGTATCATCTTCGTGGTCTTCTGAAGCAATAATCATGCTGACAGGGCTAATATTCTTGGGATGGTACAGTTTCAATATGTTAACATGCAGGAGCATCTGTTTCTTCTTGCTATCATGTGTTCCCAGGACATAATTGCTGCCATTTACTTTCCTAATCACAAGGCAGGGACCCTTAAACTTTGCATTTAAACTTCATCCCATAATGGGAGAATACGCTAGTACCTGGTTTCCCACCTTGAAATCTCTGGGTTTTGTTGTAATATCTTTTAGTTTAGTTCATTCATTATGCACCCCATACCCATCTTGTGGGAGGAAGTGGAAAGGTTTCATTTCTAAGTACCTCAACAACTTACTCTTTCTTTCCTTTGGGTACTGGGAAATAATCGATGGCTTCAACCTACGATCTCACTGGAGCCACTTCACCATGCCCTACCACATAACCTAAATACTCCAGTTGGGCTCTTCCAAACTCACTCTTTGTCCAGTTAATTCTCATATCGGCACTTTCTAATCGATTTGTTCGACCGATTAGTCTCTTTACGGGCTCCCTTCAAGAGTCTGCAAATACCACAATATCGTCGACGTATACCGCACAACCTGTTGCACCTTGCAACACCTGGTTCATCACTGTTGGAAACATGGTCTTCTTCTAAGTGACAGAACTTCTCTCACACCTTGGCTAGGCTGTCTGAGTTGGACACCTTCGCTCCATCAGTCCTCTCTACTTACTGCTATCCTCCACCGTTTCTTCTTCTTGCATTCCACACGTCAAGAATTAGGCACTTATTATCTGTACCTCCTCTGTCGTCCTTATACTTCGGTTCGTTGTCCTCACGCTTCGGTCTGTCCCCATCACACTTCAGCCTCTCGTCATCAATACGTCTCTCTGTCGTTTTCGCCGATGATCCCTTCTTTCATCTCCACCTTAATCTGTTACTTCATCTTCCTCGACTTTCATCGAACCTTCGACTTTCTTCTTCTCCTCCTCTATGCTCGCATATCAGCTTCTTCCTCTTCTCCCGATTCGCTCTACTACACAACTCCAATTCTTCTTCTTCAACTCTTCCTCGTTCTCTCAGAGCTTCGTCAAGTACTGTACTACACTCGGCTGTACTCGACCATACTTGTTGTTTTACCTCTTCTAAAGTGCTAGTTAGCCTCTCTCCATACGTACTGTCTCTTCTCACTTCTTCGTCTTGGCTATCACTCCTTTCTGCTTCCCATGAAACGCATCAACTTCTGACATCTCACACAACTCAACATCATCATCCCGACACTTATGTTCCTGTGGACAACTTTTCACTCTACTCTCGTCCTCAGTCTGTCCACGTTCTTGTTTACCTCTGTTCAGCACAGTCATCTCCACTTTCTGATTCTCGATTTTAGCAGGCTGAGCTTCACTCAGTCCACTCTATTCATATTACTTCTCTCCGGAAGGGTCATCTTTATTTCTGACCTCTCCTTGCCCTCATCTTCATGAGCTAGACCTTCACCAAATAGCTACCCTATCTCCACGTCGGTCTCTTCCCTCGGTGGAGTCGACACTGTCACATCTACTCAGTGTCTCCTTTGTCGGCCACCTCTGCCCTCGTCACTACAGGGGTAATGTATACAATGACTTGGCTGTCTTCTGACTCATCGTCTAGGATGCTACTCAGGTCTACTCTCTCAGGTGTCCCATCAGTACCATGGCCCTTCCAGCACTCTTCTGGCACAGCTTCCGCTATGAGCTCCGGCAACACCTTCGACCCGCATAATTCATTACCAAGGATTACCTGTATCCCTGGAACAGGTATGTCAGGGAAATCTCCCAACATCACCTCTGCCAACAAATAATCTGACTTCAGCCTGACAGCACAATTGGGCATGTCACCCTTAGACAATAACCCATGCACCTCTTTTTTCCGACTTCTCAAAATCAGACTCTGATTTGCTCGGGTATTTCTTAGGATACTTACTTCCACTTTAGGTTGGTCTTCTATACTAACCCAACCTCTACTAATGAACGGGTTATTCCTCTCGTTCGTCAAGACCACTTTCTGCAGTTTGTCCTGTATCAAATTAATACATGCATTTCGGGGGTCACACATTGTGAGGGTCACAACTCTCTCTTGCCCTGCCGACAATCTTTCATCATGTGAACCACGTCCATTACATTTATAGCATCTTATTTGGAAGAAGTCTCTTCTATATCCCCCTGAGTGGCTTTGACTCTGTCCACTCGCATTTGAGGTTCTCTGCATTGGTGCACCAGCTGCAGTCTGCTGGATCTGGCTGGACTCCTGATTAATTTCTTGTTTAACTCAGTCATCCTCACTTTCAGATGAGGCGTACAACCTCATTTTTTGAGTTTTATGATACTTTCGTTTATTCGTCCATTTATCAAAAATTTTCCCACTCCAAGCTCCCCAAGGTTTGCCATAATTTCATTTAATATCGCTCTTAACTCTGCTTTCCCTCAGCCTCTGTAATCATATCTGCCCTATCGGCTGCATCTCTTACATTTTTCACTCCTGTCTCCTGGAACTTAAATTTCATTTCAGGGTGCATCATTTCCAGACGTTTCTCAATAATCATCAACTGTTTCAAATTACCATAGGATTCTACACCGACAGCTTCAATCCATCTCTGGAAATGCCTTTCCAGATCTCTCGCTGTCTCGGCAAAAGTACTTGCAGGAGCCTTCGTCATTTCTCTGAAGCGTTTTCTGTATGCTTCAGGAGTCAACAGGAAAGAATGCAATACGCTTTTATTCAAGGTCCAGTAATATTGGCATTCCTCCAAAGACAACTGGGTATATGCCTTTTTGGCAGCACCAGTCAATCGTAACTGTACCAATTGAGCCCACTCCACTTGCGGCCACTGTCTGATGTTGGCTATCTTCTCAAAATGTTCGAAGAAGCTCTCTGACTCCTCAGGCACGAAAAGTGGAATATCTTTCTCCCTAACTTTATTATCTGTTGGGTGTGATCAACCCGTTCTCGCACTTTCTTTAAGTCAATATTGACTTATTAAATACGTGCATGTGACATACTAATTTATTGTAAATAGTTTAGTTTACCTTGAAAAGCTTCATAGAAAACACCGACCTTACCTAACCTTCTTAGTATGTTAAGATAAGAATCTTATTGCTTTGTAATTACAATTATTACTTAACCTATACCTATAATTGATTAAGTAATAATTGTAATTATGAAGCAATAAGATGCTTATCTTAACATACTAAGAAGGTTAGGTAAGGTCGGTGTTTTCTATGAAGCTTTTCAAGGTAAACTAAAATATTCATAATAAATTAGTATGTCACATATGCATTTATTTAATAAGTCAATATTGACTTAAAGAAAGTGCGAGAACGGGTTGGTGTGATACATGAGTGGTGCTCCCTGGCAACCCAGGTTCAATCCTATGCTCTGACAAAGCTCTATTTGACTCTATCTCCCTTTGTTTTGTTTTCTCTTTTTCTTTCTCTTGTTGTAGCTCAAGTTTTCTTACCATGGTTTCCTCTTTTTCTTTCTCCTGTTCCAACTCCAGTTCTCTTATTCTAGGTTTCTCTCTTTATACCTCTAGTTTATTTTTTTCTTTTTATTTTTCTTTCTCTACCTCTAATTTAGTTTTCTCTGCATCATTTTTCATCTGCAGTTCTAACTTTAACTTTTTTAGTTGGAACTGCCTCTCTTTGTCCTCTCGTTGCATTTGGAGCTCAAGCTGGAACCTTTCCAAGCTCCTATTCCGGCTACTCCTACTTGATCCTTGGGATCTCACTTCCTCGTGTCCATCATCTTCCTTTCCACTTTCAGCTCCTTTCTGGGTTCCATGCTCTGCCACTTCATTCCTGTCTTTCAACTGTCTAAGGATCTCCTTCATTCCGGCCACTTTGGATGACATCACCTTGACACCACATTTCTCCGCTATCTGCTTTAACTGGTCTTTGGTGTACCCTTCCAAATCTTCAGGTTTGCCTGACTCAACAAATGCTTGCACCTTTCCCATCCTGTCCTGTGGGGTCTTCCCAAGAGAGAGCAAATTCACCTGCACTCACACGGGTTACCTACTGCTGCAGTGGGTGTGTCAGTCCCACCTCCTGGACTCGAACTGTGGATGTGTCAATTCAATAACCCGGACAGGCCTCCCCCCCAATATTCAATCAGGGAGGGAGGGGTTTTGGGTGTTGTCATACAATGAACTTTGGTCATTTGAACCAACCTGATACTAGCTTACCATCGAACAGAGACCCCAACCCCCTCCTTGACAGAACAAACAGCCGACCGCAGCAGTCACACTCCCGCTACCGTTGGTCGACCAGCAATAGACATCTGAGTGCGTGCAATTATTTAGGAGATCACTCTGGTAAGCATCTGGTTCTAGGAGTAGGGTTCAGTGTCACCTTAATTCAGGGGTACAACTCACACTGCCTAGTTGTCATGAGTACACATCCGCTCTTGAGCCGCCGTGACTCCCCACACTCTCCTTACTATGGGATGATCTATCATTTCCCCTTATAGTCCACTATTACCCAAATTATGTCCGTGTCTTTCATTACGAACCTGTTATCTCATTTATATGAATAGCTGATTCGTAACGTTTATTAGAGTAGCATTAGTATATATTATTCTATTTAGATGTAATATAGATAGTAGTGTGCTTGTATTACCAATTCTTTGTAAGAATGAGAGTATTATTTTGTGTCTTATCTATTTAGCATTTATTCATGTTGGATATATGTCCAGCTAGGCTTGACAGATGTTTGTGGGATTAAGAATACCAACTTTGTCTTATGAGTGAAGGGGGGGGGGGGGGGTAGGAGTATGTTGTTGGCTGTTCCTTGACCCAAAGCTGTGTTTGTGGAAGTTTAAGTTGTCTGTATAAGTGTGTGGATGATTTGGCGGCTTGCCATATATGTTGTGCATTTTTGTGTACTATTAGTATTAGTGATTTATTAGTTACTGAGGGGAACGAGTGTGAATCATCTCCCCATATGTTGTACATGAGGTAGGCTGCCAAGTTTATGCATGTTAGTTACTGTCCTTTTGTATGTCAGTATTTCAGTTATAGGCTAACCTTATGGAAGCTGTGCTACCTTTACCATTCACCTGTGAGGGTAAATTAAGTTAGTAGTCTTGCGTATCAGATATGCTACACTTAATCTTGTGTACATGTGGCAGCAGTCAGACCCAGGCCAGGCCTACCATCTCCAGCCTGTGTGGAGGCCTAGAGCTAGATACTATGTAATTAGTTTGTACTACTTCATTTACTTAGATGTTGGTCCAGTAATAATTAGCTGATTTTGTTTTACCGTTTCTAAGTAAATGAAGGTTAGACTTGCAGAGAGAGCTTAGCAAGGAATTATTTAGGCCTAGAGCATTCGAATACATTTGTCTGAACGCGGGCTGCATGCAAGCAGTGGCGTGGGTGTTTGAGCCAGTTGTACTCGGGAGCTGTTCGATGGAAGACGTGGACTGGTGATCTCAGGGCATGGACCCCCTTAATGGTTTAGTAGGATTAAGTCATTTTAAGTAGACAGTAGTGGAGTTAGCCAATCATTTTAGTATTACCCTCCTGAGTGGGAATTCTTATTATTGTGTTTGCTTAGATAGCCTAGTGCACAAGTCTCTGTCTCCCTTCCGGAGCTGGTCACGTGGTATTGTGTTAGTCTGAGTGTGTTTAAGCTTGTTTTATTATTAAATGTTGCCTAGAGGAATTATACTGGAGAAATGTAGTCACGAGTTAAGTCACGTTAATTCTAACCCCCCCTTTTTTCCGTGCTGTTATGGGGAGCATGAAGTGTTACGTAGAAGGGCCAATAGCTAAAATCAAGATGTGTCAAAAATAGTGGGATAGATAGGCCCGGCCCCAAAGGAACATAGGTTCCTGTTAATGCTTCAAGGTCTTAGAAACAGATCTGTTGTCTAGAAGACAATCACCTACACCACTTCAACAGGATTAATGGATTCACCTCAAAAACTAACTTATTTATTAAATCCTATAATAACCCCCCATATACATTACTATAATAAAAAACACTTTACCACACTACCTTCCGTTAACTACCTTGGTCCACTTATACAGGATACAAGGCTTACACTTGGAAAAGCTAGGGTAAAGTCTACTTGAAAAGAACTCGAAGGCTTGAAGCAGCCTGGGGTAGCTAAGCCCCACGTGGCACCCTAGTCACAACACAATGCACTTAGGGATGCCCCAAAACACTGGCTTAGACTACTCAATAACTACAACTTTTGCCAGAGACCAGTTACACAGGGTTATACTTAACTTAGAGAATCACTGTAGACTATGGTAAGGAAAAGGGAGAAGGAGGAGGAGAATGGAGACAGAGCCACACAGGGAAGATGTTGCCACAAGGAGAGCCAGACCAGGGAAGATGTTGCCACAAGGAGAGCCAGGCCAGGGAAGATCGACCTAGAGCCCTGATACCTCTTACTCTGATTGCTGCTGGCCGGCTACTCAGCTGATCATACAACAACCATCAATCCAAGTCTACTCAGACATTCTTTACTAGTTACTTTAATCATTTCTAAACATAGCTGATAACAAATTCAATATTATATTTAATAATCAACAAACACAGTGTCTTAATGCTCTGTGAGAAACAAGATTCGTCTTACGTCTGGCTAGAAAGACATGAACAAAGGTATGAAACGCTCCAAGTATAAACGTTATGTTAACTAACTATCCTTCTCACAAGATTATTTGTAACTCAGTTTGACCTCTGGTTTCCACTAAGAACCCAGGGTCGTAACACTCCTCCCCCTCTTCAGAGAGAAAAAAAAATGTGGCTACTAGAATATTAGTCATATTTTTTTTTTATAGCATACAGAGAATAAAAAGGAAAATCTGTGCAATAAAATAAAATCAACCAAACCAAAAATTTCTCTGCAAGAAAAAGCACAAAGGAATTCTCTGAAAAAAAGCACATACCAAAAAAAAAAAAAATGGTGAAGTAAATAAATTTGACACGGAATATTTAATGTCACAGGTGAACGTAAAAAAAAATAACTAAAACATGACAGTTGGTATATGGCTTCTTGTGGCTCAGATGAATGTTACTCAGATAACTGGGACAGCACATCGGCTTTCACATTGAGTCGGCCCGGTAGGTGGATAATGGAAAGTTTGAAGTCCTGTAGGTACAATGCCTACCTGAGGATGCATTTATTTTTCTCCTTCATCTGGTTTAAGAACACTAGTGGGTTATGGTCCTTGTACCATTCCACTATATTACCTGTTAGATATACTTTAAACTTTTTACATGTTAACACTAGTGCCAACGCTTCTTTTTCTACCACTGAATAATTGTGTTGTGCCTTGTCAAATTTCACAGAGTAATAGTATACTGGGTGGCCCACTTGATCATCCCCAGTTTGCAACAACACTGCACCAGTACCCGAGTCAGATTCGTCAACATGAATTTTAAACGGTCGGTCACACCTTGGACTAGCGAGCACTGGGGCAGAAGCTAAGATCAATTTCAAATTTTAAATACCTCGGCACAGTCTGTTGACCACTTCAATTTAATGGCCATCCGCAACAAGTCCATGAGAGGCGTGGCGACACTGGAAAAGTTCTGACAAAAGCAGCGCTAGTACGCACACATACCGATAAATCTTTGAACGTCCTTTTTAGACCGGAGCACTGGATATTCCAGAATGGCACTGATTTTATCTTGCTGAGGTAACACTTTTCCTTGGCCCACTTCATAACCGAGATATGTCACTGTGCCTTGGCCAAAATGACACTTTTTAGCATTTAAAGTTAGGTTTGCACTTTTCAGAACTGTGAACAACTGGCATAACCTAACTATGTGGTGAGTCTAATTACTATCAAAAAGCACAATGTCATCTAAATATGCCCGACAATTTGGCACACTAGTGAGTAGAGAGTTCATTAGCCTTTCGAACGTTGCAGGGGCATTACGAAAGCCGAACGGTAACACTTGATACTCGAAGACACCATCGGGTGTTACGAATGCAGTTAGTTGCTTGGCACGTTCGGTGAGCGGAATCTAATAGTATCCTCTTGAGAAGTCGAATTTCGAGACGAACGTGGCGTTTCTGATCTCGTCGATGCAGTCTTCTAGAAGGGGCAACGGATAGGCATCCACAATGGTCACCTTATTGAGCTATCTTGAGGTTATCTTGAGTTGATTTCGGGGCTTTAGTGTCCCCGCGGCCCGGTCCTTGACCAGGCCTCCACCCCCAGGAAGCAGCCCGTGACAGCTGACTAACACCCAGGTACCTATTTACTGCTAGGTAACAGGGGCATTCAGGGTGAAAGAAACTTTGCCCATTTGTTTCTGCCTCGTGCGGGAATCGAACCCGCGCCACAGAATTACGAGTCCTGCGCGCTATCCACCAGGCTACGAGGCCCCCTATCGAGCTGCCGATAGTCGGTGCATAATCGCCAGGAGCCGTCTGGTTTGGGGACCAAAAGGCAGGGCGAGCACCAAGAGCCCTGGCTCGGCCGGATGAGGCCGTGCTGGAGCAGGAAGTCGACCTCTTTCTGTACGATGGCCTTCTTTTCCGGACTCATCCGATAGGGTTGAAGGTGAATGGGGGTGTAATCCGTCAACTTGACATCATGGTAGATGGCATCAGTCTGGGTCTGGACCTCTCTGAACAGACTGGAGAATTCGTTAAGTAACGACTGCACCTCCTCACGTTGGGCCATCTGTAAATGGGACAGTCCCTCCTCCACAGCATCCACAGAAATAGAATTTTTGAGAATGAGATTAGTTGGGTCCCTAGAACAATCATCCCCTCCCTCACTAGAAAAGGAAACATTGGTTAGTGCGACGGGCCTGGGGCCCTGGAACTTCTTCAGCCGGTTCAAGTGTACGAGCATTACCTGGTTATGCTTGTCAGAGTGCCTCACTTTGAACGTGAGGTCCCCAGCCTTTTCTGTCACAATACAGGGGGCCTTCGTACTTGTGAGACATATTGTTCCCTAGTCGAGGCTTTAATACCAGGACAGGGTCGCCAGGCTGAAATACCCGCAACTTAGCCTTAGCATCGTGTCGTTCTTTCATATTTTCTTGGGCCTTCCCAAGATACTTTAGTGCAGCCGCCTTGCAGTCCCTGAGTCTCTGGTGGTGTTGCGCAAAGAAAGCCGAACCTTCGGTCAACGTTACTTTCCCTAACAGATTCTCCTGTAACATTTGCAAGGGTCCACGAAGCTTATGCCCAAAGACTAACTGAAAAGAAGAACAACCCAGTGAACTTTGTATCCCCTCTCGAGCAGCAAACAAAACATAAAGCAGGATCTCATCCCAGGAGCTGAATCTAAAATAATTAGAAGAGCCAAAATTAAATACTACGAAGATAAATTTACTCAAACAAAGGGCAACATAAAAAAAACATGGAGCACAATTTCACACATATTGGGATCAAAAAAGATCTTAAATAACAAACCAATAATCCTGTCCAATAACGATGGTCTGCTTTCAGCCACTGATTCTGCTATTGAATTCAATAGGTTCTTCTCATCCATTGGGTCATCCCTTGCTAATGATATTCCATCTTCCAGTACTAATGTTCAGGACTATCTTACAGGTAACTACCCACAGTCTCTGTACCTAACGCCCGCTAATTCCACTGATGTAAATGAGGTAATCGTTTCCCTTAAGACCAAGTCTAGTGCCCTTGCGGAGATACCAACTAATCTACAAAAAAGCCTCCAGATCTTTAGCCCCTGCCATTGCATTGCTCTACAACAAGCCACTTGAACTCCAAACTTTTCTAGATATTCTAAAAAAAAAGCAAGAGTAACCCCAGTCCATAAATGTGGTGATCTCACTGATGTCAACAACTCCAGACCTATATCAATTCTGCCAAACATGTCAAAAATATTTGAAAAACTAATCTACAAGCAGCTTTACTCTTATCTAGCCAAACACAATATACTAAGCTCTTGTCAATATGGCTTCAGACCCAAAAAAAGCACTAACGATGCACTTATTAGTATGGTTAACTTGATACATACAATACCTTCAGTCCTACCTTACTGACAGGCTCCAGTATGTTTCTGTGAATAATTCCATTTCTCCGACACTACCTATAAACATCGGTTTTCCACAGGGCAGCATACTTGGCCCTCTCCTCTTTCTCATCTACATTAATGACCTTCCAAATGCCTCGCAACACCTCAAACCAATCTTATTGACTGATGACACAACTTTCATCTTCTCCAGTCCTGACCCTCTTGCTCTAAATGTCACTGTGAATACTGAACTAAATAAAGTCCATCTTTGGCTAACTGCTAACAAACTCACTCTTAACATTGACAAAACTTTCTATATCTTGTTTGGTAATAAATCCTCAAATGAAATTAATTTAAGAATAAACAATAAACAAATCAGTAGTAAAGTTGATGGTAAATTCCTTGGTGTCCTCATCGATAACAAGCTGAATTTCCAGGGACACATTCTAAATATAGCAAAAAAAGTTTCTAAAACTGTTGGCGTTCTTTCTAAGATCAGATATTATGTTCCTCGCCCTGCCCTGGTGACGCTCTATTACTCTCTCATCTATCCTTATCTAAACTATGGTATTTGTGCTTGAGGTTCTACTACCCAAAATCATTTACGTTCTCTAATTACCCAACACAAAGCTGCTATTAGAACAATATCTAACTCTGGGTCCAGACAGCACTCGGTACCCTTACTTAAATCTCTGAATATGTTAGACATTAAGTCACTGCACATCCTCTCTTGTGTACTCTATATATTTAAAACTGAATTGTAATGTCAATCCTGACCTTCAACGCTTCCTAGAAGGTTGTAACAGAACTCGTGTGCACCAACCCAGAAACAAATACCTATTTGATATTCCAAGAGTACGACTTAATCAAACTAGGAATGCTCTACAAATCAAGGGACCCAGAATGTGGAATGACCTTCCCAACTATGTCAAAGATTGTACCTCTCTCAACCAGTTTAAGATGAAAACTAAGTACTACCTAATTAACTCCATGTAACCTACCTTACTTCTAAATGTCAAACCATGTCTTACTATTTAAACAAAAATAAAATGCTGTTTGTTGACCAACTTGTATATTGGCTATTATACATGTTCCCCCCTCTTTTTATCTTTTATTATTTTGTTTTCATTCAACACAATTTATACTTTAAGCTCAATTACTATTAAGTTTTAGTCCAAGTATTTTTAGTCTACCCCACCTCTCCTTGCCTGAAACGCTATGCGTACTAGGGGCTTTATGTATTGTATGTACTACCTCTATTTTTAAATCTAACAGAATGTTTGTACTGTAACGCTGCTACTATATATATACTGTTCCTAAATAAATAATTATTATTATTATTATTATTATTATTATTATTATTATTATTATTATAGGAGTTGTGGGAATTCTCACACGATGTCTTCAACATCTGCTTAAGTGTTTGATGGAACCGCTCAATTACCCCCTGACTCTGTGGATGGTATGGGCTAGAAACTTTATGAGTTAATCCATGGTCCTAACAGAATTGTTCAAAACTGTCAGACTTAAAATTAGTACCATTGTCGGTTTGCACGACCCGAGGCAGTCCTAAAGTAGAAAAAATTGCGACATACGAGCAACAACAGTCTTTGCTCGGATATTCCTTACAGCAAAAGCCTCAGGATAACAGGTCGTGATACACATGATCGTGACCAGGTAGATATTACCAGACTTAGTTCTAGGTAATGGACCAACACAGTCCATTACCACATGAGAAAATGGTTCCTCCGGCACTACAATAGGCCTTAGAGGAGCTTTAGGTGGTGTCTGGTTAGGTTTCCCAACAAGCTGACAAGGAATACATTAGTTACAAAATTTTGCCACATCGCTTTTCAGCTTGGGCTAATAATTTTGTTTTAAATTTTGTGATAAGAAATATTAATACCTTGATGTCCCCCTATAAGATCATCATGAGCAGCAGCCAAAACTCTCTCCCTATAGCAGGTAGGCAACATAACCTGGTGGACTACATCCCACTCATTTGACAAGGGAGAACTCTGTGTTCTCCATTTTCTCATCAAAATCTGATAATTGTAATAGTACCCAGTTGCTGCATCTACAACCTCCTCCTCCTTAGAGAGAGCTACATCGTGACATTCTGCAAGACTTGGGTCAGCTTGCTGTTAATCACTCAAGGAGGCATCCATGCCTTGGTCAGATGCCATTGGCCGAGGCTCAACAGTGTTCTCCTCCACATCCTCACTACTCTCGGTAGGAGGCGATGGTAGGCTCTCCACGATGTCCTCTGCCTCATCATCAAGTCGGGCCATGAATGTGTCCGCAAGGTCCACTTGGCTTTCACCACTCGGTAAGTTCCTCGTGTCCTCGGGATTTGCCACCTTGGCAATTACAGGGCTGCCCTTACATTTAAGTCCCATACCTCTGGTCACCACGCACACAGGGTACACCACATTATCCTCTGTGGCGGGTAGATCCAGGGAAACCTTAGTGGTAGGCAACATAATAGGCAGTCTGGAGTCCCCTACCTTATCCCTTGCTAAATCATTACCCAAAATTACATCAACATTAGGGAAAGGTAGGTAAGATGTGACTCCGACTGTACAAACACACTTGTGGAAATCAGATTCCAGGGTGACCTTACAGAGGGATACTGCTCGAGATTCACTAGTGACACCGTTGACCAGTACCACCTCTCCAGTGTCGAGAGTGTTGGCACCTTGCAATGCACTCTCCAAGATTAAAGTCTGGATGGCACCGGTGTCTCGGAAGATCACCAAGTCCTTCCAGGTAGAACCCTCAGACAAAAGTCTCCCCTTCAACAAGAATGGGGTAAGCAGGTCCAACCACTGTGGGTTGGAGGTCTTACTCCCGAACCCTTCAGAAGGCCTCAAGCCCTGAGTCACAACAAGAACACTGGGTCTTTTTTCCGGGTGTCGTTGCCAACAACAGCTAGTAAAGTGGTTTGCACATTTACAGTGACCACAGACTCGTCGGGGAGAAGAGACATTACTAACAGGATTGCCCTTTGGTTCACCCTTAGATACCATGGGGCTAGACAATTTAACAGGGATAGTTATGTCTGAAACAGAAGGTGCATTAGTTATAGGGTTAGAATGGGCTGGTCTGGACTGGCTGTGGGTATAAGTTTTGTTACTCTGTGGGCTATAATTAATAGAGAGTCACCAGGGCAGGGCGGGGTACATAATACCTGATCTTAGAAAGAATGCCAACAGTTTTTGAAACTTTTTTTTATATATTTAGAATGTGTCCCTGGAAATTAAGCTTGTGGTCAATGAGATCGCCAAGGAATTTGCCATCTATTTTGTTACAAATTTGGGTACTGTTTATTCTGAGATTTATTTGATTAGATGATTTATTGCCAAACAGGATATAGAAAGTTTTGTCAGGGTCAATGATCAGAGTAAGGGTAAGGGAGGTTAAGGAAGCTTGGCCGTGAGCTTCAGGTGCAATTTCATATGCCCTCAAGATCCGTTCCCTGACTTTACAATAATCAAAACAATCGCAGTCAGTCATGTTTATAAAAATATCTTGGACCTTGCCTCTAAGTCTTCCCTGTAGGATTTTCACCCACTCTTCCTTTGGCCAGTTCATGGACATGGCCAGTCTCTGAAAATGGTTGAAAAACCATTTTTACGTTTTCTTACTAACTTACTTACGTTTTACTTACAAAAACTAACTTACGTTTTCAGGGTCTGACTCTAAAAAATCAGGCCAGTTATGCTTTTTATCATAATGCCTGGGGTTCGAGTCCCCAGCAGGTGGTGGTACAGCGGCATTTGCTCTAATTCTTTCCGAATCATTTTTGAGCCTTTGCTCCTCTACTCCATTTTACTCTAACAATTTTGCCGCTTGCTCTGCTACTCTAGCCTTTTGCTCTACCAGTCTTAACTGGGCTAGTTGTAATTCTAACTCCATATTCCTACTAGCTACACTTTCCACTGGACTGGGCTTGCATAAAGGTGTGTCACTTGGAAATAGTTCTTGGTCTATGCAATGTTGTAAGATTTCATTCACCAAAGGCCCACTTTTTATCAATGTCATTTAACTCGAGGCCAAATTCCTTGCCTAACAATACTAAATTAGATTTGGTGAGCTTCTTAATCTCTACCACTGAAGGTTCCTTTTACCAGTTCCTGTATTTTAGCCTCCATCACTAATTAATCAAGCTCCTAGCCAAAGTAAAAAATAAAACATAAAAATTGGAAAAAAACAAAAATTTGCATGGCCCCTATCACAAGGCCACACTTACCTCAGTCGTGAAGGGATCCAGCTGGGTGTCCAGTCAGTGGCAAGATATATCCTTTGCTAGGTGAGCTGGACCCTAGGTTACCACATAACCGTTCTGCGGAAAGCAAGAATTTTACTTTTGGCACTCAAAAATCTAATTTTTTTAAAATTTAGGCATAAATAGTTCCTCCCGGTCAAGCCAACCACTTGTTATGGAGAGTATGAAGTGTTAAGTAGAAGGGCCAATAGCTAGAATCAAGATGTGTCAAAAATAGTGGGATAGATAGGCCCGGCCCCAAAGAAACATAGGTTCCTAATAATGTTTCAAGGTTTTAGAAACAGATCTGTGGTCTAGAAGACGATCACCTACACCACTTCAACAGGATTAATGGATTCACCTCAAAAACTAACTTATTTATTAAATCCTATAATAACCCCCCATATACATTACTATAATAAAAAACACTTTACCACACTACCTTCCATTAACTACCTTGGTCCACTTATACAGGATACAAGGCTTACACTTGGAAAAGCTAGTGTAAAGTCTACTTGAAAAGAACTCGAAGGCTTGAAGCAGCCTGGGGTAGCTAAGCCCCACGTGGCACCCTAGTCACAACACAATGCACTTAGGGATGCCCCAAAACACTGGCTTAGACTACTCAATAACTACAACTTTTGCCAGAGACCAGTTACACAGGGTTATACTTAGAGAATCACTGTAGACTATGGTAAGGAAAAGGGAGGAGGAGGAGAATGGAGACAGAGCCACACATGGAAGATGTTGCCACAAGGAGAGCCAGGCCAGGGAAGACCGACCTAGAGCCCTGATACCTCTTACTCTGATTGCTGCTGGCCGGCTACTCAGCTGATCATACAACAACCATCATCCCAAGTCTACTCAGGCATTCTTTACTAGTTACTTTAATAATTTCTAAACATAGTTGATAACTAGTTCAATATTATGTTTAATAATCAACAAGCACAGAGTCTTAATGCTCTGTGAGAAACAAGATTCGTCTTACGTCTGGCAAGGAAGACGTGAACAAATGAATGAAACGCTCCAAGTATAAACGTTATGTTAAATAACTATCCTTCTCACAAGATTATTTGTAACTCAGTTTGACCTCTGGTTTCCACTAAGAACCCAGGGTCGTAACACATGCCAAAGTACAGAGCTGGGGATTTTCATTTGGGTGACAAACTATTCTCGAGCCTTAATCGAGCCAGGTCATAACATAAGTGGCGACCATGAGACAGGACTTAAGCTGTTGGAAATTTCCAACACTAATAAAATACTTTTGTATTATAATAAATCGTCATTATTATTATATACTAACTACAGTAGTCACTAAATTTACTATCAGTAATGTTAACATAAACTAACCATTATATCTTGCGTATTAATGCTGGAATTCTTACGAAATCAAGCACCAATATTGCGTCAGATTATATCTAGATAAACACATTTATTGCCAATGTGCTAGAGAATTGAATGTGGTTCTCTAAAATCATCAGTATTCTGTGTGATAATTATTTACGGATAACATAACTCCCAAATAATTCTAAATCGAGAGTTTTTAGTTACAATTGTTATCAAGTAATAGTTTTTCTGTCATGCGTGAATGCCATGGAGAAAACTATAATCTTCTCCATTTCTCGTTTACCACCATAAGACGAGAAAGCAATAATATTTAAATCTCTAGAATCACAACCCATTCCTTATTAAAGTATTTCAACCACAATTGCGCGAAATAGTATTATTCGTGATAAATAATTTCTGTGGTGAATGCGGGACGCGGGTTGGAGAGGAAGGAGACGCCATTGTTGAGACTTGTGTTGGGGAGTGAGCAGCCAGCGTGCGTACTTGGATAGAAGAAAGTCGTGGCGTCAGAGTCTGAGACACGTGGCGTTGGGATTATCAGGAAGAATTACACTGATACTCAACTTGTAACGAATAATTATTCTTCCACGTACTCCATAGTGCTCGGTCAAACAATAACGCGTCGAGAGTCAAGCCAAACTCTCAATCACGTGTACAACATCGTGGAAGTTTGAGACTGAGACGCGATGTCGGCAGACTTCAGCATATACTGCGCTCATGCTAAGTATATTTTCTTTCTTGATGCAAATACAAAATCTTGTAAGCCTTAAATTTTTTTACATGTACTCCAATATGTACATCTTCAACTTCTTCCACTAGTGCACCTTCTATCTCATCTTTCACAGGTTCCTATACACTAACAGTTTCTTCAGCAGGAATTGATTCTCTAACATCCTCAACCCTGAGTATCAACTTCAAGTTTATTATCAACTAGCTGTACCCGGCCACGCGTTGCTGTGGCTCAGCAAATTTCATCTTTCCCCCAGTCCTCCCCACCATTTCCCCCTCCCTCGTCCACTCGTCCTCCCAATTATTCCCCAGTCCCCCATCCCCTCGTCTTCTCCACCATCGACCATTGCATCGTCCCTTCGTCCTTCCCACCATTTCCCACTCCACCGTCCCCTCGTCCTCCCAACCATTTCCCACTCCACCGTCCCCTAGTCCTCCACACCATCTCTCACTCCCCAGTCTCATCGTCCTTCCCACCATTCTCTCCTCCTCAGTCCCCTCTTCCTCTCCCGAATCCCCCACTACCCGGTCCCCTTGTCCTCCCTCAGTTCTTCATTCCCCTATCCCCTCGTCCCCACCATCCCCAACTCCCCCGTCGCCTCGTCCTCCCTACCATTAGCCCCTCCCCTGTCCCCTTCGTCTACCCCACCGTCCCACATACCCGTGCCTAGTCCTCCCCACCATTCCCCACTCTCTCTCGTCGGATACATTCCCAAATGATCTGATGTTCCCATAAGAAAATTGGGAACATCAAATGATCTGATGTTCCAATCACTAAAAAATAAAAAGACCAGTTAAAAAAACGAAATGAAAAACAATGAAAAATAAAAATAAACTATACTCACGAAATGAAAGGTATGGTAACAACGCAGCTCAATTCCAAGGCAATGTCACACAAAATAATTAAATCAAAATTAAAAATAATTGATATCTATGAAAATTCAATTTATCAATGCAATCAGAAATACTGAAATGGAATTGTAACATATGTAGTATTGCATGTGTTGCTGTTACGTGTAACAGATGGCGCTGTTTTTCCAAGAAAAGCATGTTTTTACCTGTCACAGGTGTGGCATCTATATAGTAGATATATAAAAAGACGCGCATATTCGAATGGAACTTTGTGTCAAAATTTCATAGCAATCGGTGAAGAACTTTTGGAGATTACAGCATGTGTTGCTCTTAGGTCCCACAGATGGCGCTGTTTTCCAAAAAAGCATGTTTTCTTTGGTCACAGGTGAGGCATGTATGTAGTAGATATATAAAAACATGCACCTATTCGAATGCAACGTTGTGTCAAAATTTCAAAGCAATCGGTAAAGAGGTTTCGAAGATTTCCCTTACATGAAAAACACAGTTTAAAAAAAAAACATGTTTTTTCCCGTCACAGACGTGACATCTATATAGTAATGTATATAAAAACCCGCTCGGATGCGAATGAAACATCGTGTGAAAATTTCAAAGCAATCGGTGAAGAACTTTCGGAGATTAGCGATTTTGAACAAACGAACATTTCTATTTTTACTTATATAGATGCTAAGCACTTCTGGCATAACTTCCCTCAAAACCGGTTTCTCTTCTTGAGGCGGAACTTCAACAATGACTTCCTTTACATGAAGATATTCCTCAAGAGGAGGGGTCGCGCTCATATTCTTCTATATCATGTTGTAAAACTGGTATTGGTGTGGGGGGCCTCTGGGATTATGTCATCGTCCACATGTATACTCGAAGTTGGAATTTCTGGAGCAATAAGTTTCTCCTCTTTCGTCTCTCCATCCGTTTCATTCACCACCGACACATTGTCTTCTTAGCCTGCTTGCTTACCTCGTGTCTCGACTAAGTAGTGCGACGATCACCGATAGTGAGACTAGAAGCAACATGAAAATAATCTTTGCGACAGTCCTACTGCTGTCTCCATTGTTAGTGCTTAATTGGTTCTTGTTGCTATTAGTTGCCGTTGACTTGCCCTACGTGTCTGTAGTATCATCTTCGTGGTCTTCTGAAGCAATAATCATGCTGACAGGGCTAATATTCTTGGGATGGTACAGTTTCAATATGTTAACATGCAGGAGCATCTGTTTCTTCTTGCTATCATGTGTTCCCAGGACATAATTGCTGCCATTTACTTTCCTAATCACAAGGCAGGGACCCTTAAACTTTGCATTTAAACTTCATCCCATAATGGGAGAATACGCTAGTACCTGGTTTCCCACCTTGAAATCTCTGGGTTTTGTTGTAATATCTTTTAGTTTAGTTCATTCATTATGCACCCCATACCCATCTTGTGGGAGGAAGTGGAAAGGTTTCATTTCTAAGTACCTCAACAACTTACTCTTTCTTTCCTTTGGGTACTGGGAAATAATCGATGGCTTCAACCTACGATCTCACTGGAGCCACTTCACCATGCCCTACCACATAACCTAAATACTCCAGTTGGGCTCTTCCAAACTCACTCTTTGTCCAGTTAATTCTCATATCGGCACTTTCTAATCGATTTGTTCGACCGATTAGTCTGTTTACGGGCTCCCTTCAAGAGTCTGCAAATACCACAATATCGTCGACGTATACCGCACAACCTGTTGCACCTTGCAACACCTGGTTCATCACTTGTTGGAAACATGGTCTTCTTCTAAGTGACAGAACTTCTCTCACACCTTGGCTAGGCTGTCTGAGTTGGACACCTTCGCTCCATCAGTCCTCTCTACTTACTGCTATCCTCCACCGTTTCTTCTTCTTGCATTCCACACGTCAAGAATTAGGCACTTATTATCTGTACCTCCTCTGTCGTCCTTATACTTCGGTTCGTTGTCCTCACGCTTCGGTCTGTCCCCATCACACTTCAGCCTCTCGTCATCAATACGTCTCTCTGTCGTTTTCGCCGATGATTCCTTCTTTCATCTCCACCTTAATCTGTTACTTCATCTTCCTCGACTTTCATCGAACCTTCGACTTTCTTCTTCTCCTCCTCTATGCTCGCATATCAGCTTCTTCCTCTTCTCCCGATTCGCTCTACTACACAACTCCAATTCTTCTTCTTCAACTCTTCCTCGTTCTCTCAGAGCTTCGTCAAGTACTGTACTACACTCGGCTGTACTCGACCATACTTGTTGTTTTACCTCTTCTAAAGTGCTAGTTAGCCTCTCTCCATACGTACTGTCTCTTCTCACTTCTTCGTCTTGGCTATCACTCCTTTCTGCTTCCCATGAAACGCATCAACTTCTGACATCTCACACAACTCAACATCATCATCCCGACACTTATGTTCCTGTGGACAACTTTTCACTCTACTCTCGTCCTCAGTCTGTCCACGTTCTTGTTTACCTCTGTTCAGCACAGTCATCTCCACTTTCTGATTCTCGATTTTAGCAGGCTGAGCTTCACTCAGTCCACTCTATTCATATTACTTCTCTCCGGAAGGGTCATCTTCATTTCTGACCTCTCCTTGCCCTCATCTTCATGAGCTAGACCTTCACCAAATAGCTACCCTATCTCCACGTCGGTCTCTTCCCTCGGTGGAGTCGACTCTGTCACATCTACTCCAGTGTCTCCTTTGTCGGCCACCTCTGCCCTCGTCACTACAGGGGTAATGTATACAATGACTTGGCTGTCTTCTGACTCATCGTCTAGGATGCTACTCAGGTCTACTCTCTCAGGTGTCCCATCAGTACCATGGCCCTTCCAGCACTCTTCTGGCACAGCTTCCGCTATGAGCTCCGGCAACACCTTCGACCCGCATAATTCATTACCAAGGATTACCTGTATCCCTGGAACAGGTATGTCAGGGAAATCTCCCAACATCACCTCTGCCAACAAATAATCTGACTTCAGCCTGACAGCACAATTGGGCATGTCACCCTTAGACAATAACCCATGCACCTCTTTTTTCCGACTTCTCAAAATCAGACTCTGATTTGCTCGGGTATTTCTTAGGATACTTACTTCCACTTTAGGTTGGTCTTCTATACTAACCCAACCTCTACTAATGAACGGGTTATTCCTCTCGTTCGTCAAGACCACTTTCTGCAGTTTGTCCTGTATCAAATTAATACATGCATTTCGGGGGTCACACATTGTGAGGGTCACAACTCTCTCTTGCCCTGCCGACAATCTTTCATCATGTGAACCACGTCCATTACATTTATAGCATCTTATTTGGAAGAAGTCTCTTCTATATCCCCCTGAGTGGCTTTGACTCTGTCCACTCGCATTTGAGGTTCTCTGCATTGGTGCACCAGCTGCAGTCTGCTGGATCTGGCTGGACTCCTGATTAATTTCTTGTTTAACTCAGTCATCCTCACTTTCAGATGAGGCGTACAACCTCATTTTTTGAGTTTTATGATACTTTCGTTTATTCGTCCATTTATCAAAAATTTTCCCACTCCAAGCTCCCCAAGGTTTGCCATAATTTCATTTAATATCGCTCTTAACTCTGCTTTCCCTCAGCCTCTGTAATCATATCTGCCCTATCGGCTGCATCTCTTACATTTTTCACTCCTGTCTCCTGGAACTTAAATTTCATTTCAGGGTGCATCATTTCCAGACGTTTCTCAATAATCATCAACTGTTTCAAATTACCATAGGATTCTACACCGACAGCTTCAATCCATCTCTGGAAATGCCTTTCCAGATCTCTCGCTGTCTCGGCAAAAGTACTTGCAGGAGCCTTCGTCATTTCTCTGAAGCGTTTTCTGTATGCTTCAGGAGTCAACAGGAAAGAATGCAATACGCTTTTATTCAAGGTCCAGTAATATTGGCATTCCTCCAAAGACAACTGGGTATATGCCTTTTTGGCAGCACCAGTCAATCGTAACTGTACCAATTGAGCCCACTCCACTTGCGGCCACTGTCTGATGTTGGCTATCTTCTCAAAATGTTCGAAGAAGCTCTCTGACTCCTCAGGCACGAAAAGTGGAATATCTTTCTCCCTAACTTTATTATCTGTTGGGTGTGATCAACCCGTTCTCGCACTTTCTTTAAGTCAATATTGACTTATTAAATACGTGCATGTGACATACTAATTTATTGTAAATAGTTTAGTTTACCTTGAAAAGCTTCATAGAAAACACCGACCTTACCTAACCTTCTTAGTATGTTAAGATAAGAATCTTATTGCTTTGTAATTACAATTATTACTTAACCTATACCTATAATTGGTTAAGTAATAATTGTAATTATGAAGCAATAAGATGCTTATCTTAACATACTAAGAAGGTTAGGTAAGGTCGGTGTTTTCTATGAAGCTTTTCAAGGTAAACTAAAATATTCATAATAAATTAGTATGTCACATATGCATTTATTTAATAAGTCAATATTGACTTAAAGAAAGTGCGAGAACGGGTTGGTGTGATACATGAGTGGTGCTCCCTGGCAACCCAGGTTCAATCCTATGCTCTGACAAAGCTCTATTTGACTCTATCTCCCTTTGTTTTGTTTTCTCTTTTTCTTTCTCTTGTTGTAGCTCAAGTTTTCTTACCATGGTTTCCTCTTTTTCTTTCTCCTGTTCCAACTCCAGTTCTCTTATTCTAGGTTTCTCTCTTTATACCTCTAGTTTATTTTTTTCTTTTTATTTTTCTTTCTCTACCTCTAATTTAGTTTTCTCTGCATCATTTTTCATCTGCAGTTCTAACTTTAACTTTTTTAGTTGGAACTGCCTCTCTTTGTCCTCTCGTTGCATTTGGAGCTCAAGCTGGAACCTTTCCAAGCTCCTATTCCGGCTACTCCTACTTGATCCTTGGGATCTCACTTCCTCGTGTCCATCATCTTCCTTTCCACTTTCAGCTCCTTTCTGGGTTCCATGCTCTGCCACTTCATTCCTGTCTTTCAACTGTCTAAGGATCTCCTTCATTCCGGCCACTTTGGATGACATCACCTTGACACCACATTTCTCCGCTATCTGCTTTAACTGGTCTTTGGTGTACCCTTCCAAATCTTCAGGTTTGCCTGACTCAACAAATGCTTGCACCTTTCCCATCCTGTCCTGTGGGGTCTTCCCAAGAGAGAGCAAATTCACCTGCACTCACACGGGTTACCTACTGCTGCAGTGGGTGTGTCAGTCCCACCTCCTGGACTCGAACTGTGGATGTGTCAATTCAATAACCCGGACAGGCCTCCCCCCCAATATTCAATCAGGGAGGGAGGGGTTTTGGGTGTTGTCATACAATGAACTTTGGTCATTTGAACCAACCTGATACTAGCTTACCATCGAACAGAGACCCCAACCCCCTCCTTGACAGAACAAACAGCCGACCGCAGCAGTCACACTCCCGCTACCGTTGGTCGACCAGCAATAGACATCTGAGTGCGTGCAATTATTTAGGAGATCACTCTGGTAAGCATCTGGTTCTAGGAGTAGGGTTCAGTGTCACCTTAATTCAGGGGTACAACTCACACTGCCTAGTTGTCATGAGTACACATCCGCTCTTGAGCCGCCGTGACTCCCCACACTCTCCTTACTATGGGATGATCTATCATTTCCCCTTATAGTCCACTATTACCCAAATTATGTCCGTGTCTTTCATTACGAACCTGTTATCTCATTTATATGAATAGCTGATTCGTAACGTTTATTAGAGTAGCATTAGTATATATTATTCTATTTAGATGTAATATAGATAGTAGTGTGCTTGTATTACCAATTCTTTGTAAGAATGAGAGTATTATTTTGTGTCTTATCTATTTAGCATTTATTCATGTTGGATATATGTCCAGCTAGGCTTGACAGATGTTTGTGGGATTAAGAATACCAACTTTGTCTTATGAGTGAAGGGGGGGGGGGTAGGAGTATGTTGTTGGCTGTTCCTTGACCCAAAGCTGTGTTTGTGGAAGTTTAAGTTGTCTGTATAAGTGTGTGGATGATTTGGCGGCTTGCCATATATGTTGTGCATTTTTGTGTACTATTAGTATTAGTGATTTATTAGTTACTGAGGGGAACGAGTGTGAATCATCTCCCCATATGTTGTACATGAGGTAGGCTGCCAAGTTTATGCATGTTAGTTACTGTCCTTTTGTATGTCAGTATTTCAGTTATAGGCTAACCTTATGGAAGCTGTGCTACCTTTACCATTCACCTGTGAGGGTAAATTAAGTTAGTAGTCTTGCGTATCAGATATGCTACACTTAATCTTGTGTACATGTGGCAGCAGTCAGACCCAGGCCAGGCCTACCATCTCCAGCCTGTGTGGAGGCCTAGAGCTAGATACTATGTAATTAGTTTGTACTACTTCATTTACTTAGATGTTGGTCCAGTAATAATTAGCTGATTTTGTTTTACCGTTTCTAAGTAAATGAAGGTTAGACTTGCAGAGAGAGCTTAGCAAGGAATTATTTAGGCCTAGAGCATTCGAATACATTTGTCTGAACGCGGGCTGCATGCAAGCAGTGGCGTGGGTGTTTGAGCCAGTTGTACTCGGGAGCTGTTCGATGGAAGACGTGGACTGGTGATCTCAGGGCATGGACCCCCTTAATGGTTTAGTAGGATTAAGTCATTTTAAGTAGACAGTAGTGGAGTTAGCCAATCATTTTAGTATTACCCTCCTGAGTGGGAATTCTTATTATTGTGTTTGCTTAGATAGCCTAGTGCACAAGTCTCTGTCTCCCTTCCGGAGCTGGTCACGTGGTATTGTGTTAGTCTGAGTGTGTTTAAGCTTGTTTTATTATTAAATGTTGCCTAGAGGAATTATACTGGAGAAATGTAGTCACGAGTTAAGTCACGTTAATTCTAACCCCCCCTTTTTTCCGTGCTGTTATGGGGAGCATGAAGTGTTACGTAGAAGGGCCAATAGCTAAAATCAAGATGTGTCAAAAATAGTGGGATAGATAGGCCCGGCCCCAAAGGAACATAGGTTCCTGTTAATGCTTCAAGGTCTTAGAAACAGATCTGTTGTCTAGAAGACAATCACCTACACCACTTCAACAGGATTAATGGATTCACCTCAAAAACTAACTTATTTATTAAATCCTATAATAACCCCCCATATACATTACTATAATAAAAAACACTTTACCACACTACCTTCCGTTAACTACCTTGGTCCACTTATACAGGATACAAGGCTTACACTTGGAAAAGCTAGGGTAAAGTCTACTTGAAAAGAACTCGAAGGCTTGAAGCAGCCTGGGGTAGCTAAGCCCCACGTGGCACCCTAGTCACAACACAATGCACTTAGGGATGCCCCAAAACACTGGCTTAGACTACTCAATAACTACAACTTTTGCCAGAGACCAGTTACACAGGGTTATACTTAACTTAGAGAATCACTGTAGACTATGGTAAGGAAAAGGGAGAAGGAGGAGGAGAATGGAGACAGAGCCACACAGGGAAGATGTTGCCACAAGGAGAGCCAGACCAGGGAAGATGTTGCCACAAGGAGAGCCAGGCCAGGGAAGATCGACCTAGAGCCCTGATACCTCTTACTCTGATTGCTGCTGGCCGGCTACTCAGCTGATCATACAACAACCATCAATCCAAGTCTACTCAGACATTCTTTACTAGTTACTTTAATCATTTCTAAACATAGCTGATAACAAATTCAATATTATATTTAATAATCAACAAACACAGTGTCTTAATGCTCTGTGAGAAACAAGATTCGTCTTACGTCTGGCTAGAAAGACATGAACAAAGGTATGAAACGCTCCAAGTATAAACGTTATGTTAACTAACTATCCTTCTCACAAGATTATTTGTAACTCAGTTTGACCTCTGGTTTCCACTAAGAACCCAGGGTCGTAACACTCCTCCCCCTCTTCAGAGAGAAAAAAAAATGTGGCTACTAGAATATTAGTCATATTTTTTTTTTATAGCATACAGAGAATAAAAAGGAAAATCTGTGCAATAAAAGAAAATCAACCAAACCAAAAATTTCTCTGCAAGAAAAAGCACAAAGGAATTCTCTGAAAAAAAGCACATACCAAAAAAAAAAAAAATGGTGAAGTAAATAAATTTGACACGGAATATTTAATGTCACAGGTGAACGTAAAAAAAAATAACTAAAACATGACAGTTGGTATATGGCTTCTTGTGGCTCAGATGAATGTTACTCAGATAACTGGGACAGCACATCGGCTTTCACATTGAGTCGGCCCGGTAGGTGGATAATGGAAAGTTTGAAGTCCTGTAGGTACAATGCCTACCTGAGGATGCATTTATTTTTCTCCTTCATCTGGTTTAAGAACACTAGTGGGTTATGGTCCTTGTACCATTCCACTATATTACCTGTTAGATATACTTTAAACTTTTTACATGTTAACACTAGTGCCAACGCTTCTTTTTCTACCACTGAATAATTGCGTTGTGCCTTGTCAAATTTCACAGAGTAATAGTATACTGGGTGGCCCACTTGATCATCCCCAGTTTGCAACAACACTGCACCAGTACCCGAGTCAGATTCGTCAACATGAATTTTAAACGGTCGGTCACACCTTGGACTAGCGAGCACTGGGGCAGAAGCTAAGATCAATTTCAAATTTTAAATACCTCGGCACAGTCTGTTGACCACTTCAATTTAATGGCCATCCGCAACAAGTCCATGAGAGGCGTGGCGACACTGGAAAAGTTCTGACAAAAGCAGCGCTAGTACGCACACATACCGATAAATCTTTGAACGTCCTTTTTAGACCGGAGCACTGGATATTCCAGAATGGCACTGATTTTATCTTGCTGAGGTAACACTTTTCCTTGGCCCACTTCATAACCGAGATATGTCACTGTGCCTTGGCCAAAATGACACTTTTTAGCATTTAAAGTTAGGTTTGCACTTTTCAGAACTGTGAACAACTGGCATAACCTAACTATGTGGTGAGTCTAATTACTATCAAAAAGCACAATGTCATCTAAATATGCCCGACAATTTGGCACACTAGTGAGTAGAGAGTTCATTAGCCTTTCGAACGTTGCAGGGGCATTACGAAAGCCGAACGGTAACACTTGATACTCGAAGACACCATCGGGTGTTACGAATGCAGTTAGTTGCTTGGCACGTTCGGTGAGCGGAATCTAATAGTATCCTCTTGAGAAGTCGAATTTCGAGACGAACGTGGCGTTTCTGATCTCGTCGATGCAGTCTTCTAGAAGGGGCAACGGATAGGCATCCACAATGGTCACCTTATTGAGCTATCTTGAGGTTATCTTGAGTTGATTTCGGGGCTTTAGTGTCCCCGCGGCCCGGTCCTTGACCAGGCCTCCACCCCCAGGAAGCAGCCCGTGACAGCTGACTAACACCCAGGTACCTATTTACTGCTAGGTAACAGGGGCATTCAGGGTGAAAGAAACTTTGCCCATTTGTTTCTGCCTCGTGCGGGAATCGAACCCGCGCCACAGAATTACGAGTCCTGCGCGCTATCCACCAGGCTACGAGGCCCCCTATCGAGCTGCCGATAGTCGGTGCATAATCGCCAGGAGCCGTCTGGTTTGGGGACCAAAAGGCAGGGCGAGCACCAAGAGCCCTGGCTCGGCCGGATGAGGCCGTGCTGGAGCAGGAAGTCGACCTCTTTCTGTACGATGGCCTTCTTTTCCGGACTCATCCGATAGGGTTGAAGGTGAATGGGGGTGTAATCCGTCAACTTGACATCATGGTAGATGGCATCAGTCTGGGTCTGGACCTCTCTGAACAGACTGGAGAATTCGTTAAGTAACGACTGCACCTCCTCACGTTGGGCCATCTGTAAATGGGACAGTCCCTCCTCCACAGCATCCACAGAAATAGAATTTTTGAGAATGAGATTAGTTGGGTCCCTAGAACAATCATCCCCTCCCTCACTAGAAAAGGAAACATTGGTTAGTGCGACGGGCCTGGGGCCCTGGAACTTCTTCAGCCGGTTCAAGTGTACGAGCATTACCTGGTTATGCTTGTCAGAGTGCCTCACTTTGAACGTGAGGTCCCCAGCCTTTTCTGTCACAATACAGGGGGCCTTCGTACTTGTGAGACATATTGTTCCCTAGTCGAGGCTTTAATACCAGGACAGGGTCGCCAGGCTGAAATACCCGCAACTTAGCCTTAGCATCGTGTCGTTCTTTCATATTTTCTTGGGCCTTCCCAAGATACTTTAGTGCAGCCGCCTTGCAGTCCCTGAGTCTCTGGTGGTGTTGCGCAAAGAAAGCCGAACCTTCGGTCAACGTTACTTTCCCTAACAGATTATCCTGTAACATTTGCAAGGGTCCACGAAGCTTATGCCCAAAGACTAACTGAAAAGAAGAACAACCCAGTGAACTTTGTATCCCCTCTCGAGCAGCAAACAAAACATAAAGCAGGATCTCATCCCAGGAGCTGAATCTAAAATAATTAGAAGAGCCAAAATTAAATACTACGAAGATAAATTTACTCAAACAAAGGGCAACATAAAAAAAACATGGAGCACAATTTCACACATATTGGGATCAAAAAAGATCTTAAATAACAAACCAATAATCCTGTCCAATAACGATGGTCTGCTTTCAGCCACTGATTCTGCTATTGAATTCAATAGGTTCTTCTCATCCATTGGGTCATCCCTTGCTAATGATATTCCATCTTCCAGTACTAATGTTCAGGACTATCTTACAGGTAACTACCCACAGTCTCTGTACCTAACGCCCGCTAATTCCACTGATGTAAATGAGGTAATCGTTTCCCTTAAGACCAAGTCTAGTGCCCTTGCGGAGATACCAACTAATCTACAAAAAAGCCTCCAGATCTTTAGCCCCTGCCATTGCATTGCTCTACAACAAGCCACTTGAACTCCAAACTTTTCTAGATATTCTAAAAAAAAAGCAAGAGTAACCCCAGTCCATAAATGTGGTGATCTCACTGATGTCAACAACTCCAGACCTATATCAATTCTGCCAAACATGTCAAAAATATTTGAAAAACTAATCTACAAGCAGCTTTACTCTTATCTAGCCAAACACAATATACTAAGCTCTTGTCAATATGGCTTCAGACCCAAAAAAAGCACTAACGATGCACTTATTAGTATGGTTAACTTGATACATACAATACCTTCAGTCCTACCTTACTGACAGGCTCCAGTATGTTTCTGTGAATAATTCCATTTCTCCGACACTACCTATAAACATCGGTTTTCCACAGGGCAGCATACTTGGCCCTCTCCTCTTTCTCATCTACATTAATGACCTTCCAAATGCCTCGCAACACCTCAAACCAATCTTATTGACTGATGACACAACTTTCATCTTCTCCAGTCCTGACCCTCTTGCTCTAAATGTCACTGTGAATACTGAACTAAATAAAGTCCATCTTTGGCTAACTGCTAACAAACTCACTCTTAACATTGACAAAACTTTCTATATCTTGTTTGGTAATAAATCCTCAAATGAAATTAATTTAAGAATAAACAATAAACAAATCAGTAGTAAAGTTGATGGTAAATTCCTTGGTGTCCTCATCGATAACAAGCTGAATTTCCAGGGACACATTCTAAATATAGCAAAAAAAGTTTCTAAAACTGTTGGCGTTCTTTCTAAGATCAGATATTATGTTCCTCGCCCTGCCCTGGTGACGCTCTATTACTCTCTCATCTATCCTTATCTAAACTATGGTATTTGTGCTTGAGGTTCTACTACCCAAAATCATTTACGTTCTCTAATTACCCAACACAAAGCTGCTATTAGAACAATATCTAACTCTGGGTCCAGACAGCACTCGGTACCCTTACTTAAATCTCTGAATATGTTAGACATTAAGTCACTGCACATCCTCTCTTGTGTACTCTATATATTTAAAACTGAATTGTAATGTCAATCCTGACCTTCAACGCTTCCTAGAAGGTTGTAACAGAACTCGTGTGCACCAACCCAGAAACAAATACCTATTTGATATTCCAAGAGTACGACTTAATCAAACTAGGAATGCTCTACAAATCAAGGGACCCAGAATGTGGAATGACCTTCCCAACTATGTCAAAGATTGTACCTCTCTCAACCAGTTTAAGATGAAAACTAAGTACTACCTAATTAACTCCATGTAACCTACCTTACTTCTAAATGTCAAACCATGTCTTACTATTTAAACAAAAATAAAATGCTGTTTGTTGACCAACTTGTATATTGGCTATTATACATGTTCCCCCCTCTTTTTATCTTTTATTATTTTGTTTTCATTCAACACAATTTATACTTTAAGCTCAATTACTATTAAGTTTTAGTCCAAGTATTTTTAGTCTACCCCACCTCTCCTTGCCTGAAACGCTATGCGTACTAGGGGCTTTATGTATTGTATGTACTACCTCTATTTTTAAATCTAACAGAATGTTTGTACTGTAACGCTGCTACTATATATATACTGTTCCTAAATAAATAATTATTATTATTATTATTATTATTATTATTATTATTATTATTATTATAGGAGTTGTGGGAATTCTCACACGATGTCTTCAACATCTGCTTAAGTGTTTGATGGAACCGCTCAATTACCCCCTGACTCTGTGGATGGTATGGGCTAGAAACTTTATGAGTTAATCCATGGTCCTAACAGAATTGTTCAAAACTGTCAGACTTAAAATTAGTACCATTGTCGGTTTGCACGACCCGAGGCAGTCCTAAAGTAGAAAAAATTGCGACATACGAGCAACAACAGTCTTTGCTCGGATATTCCTTACAGCAAAAGCCTCAGGATAACAGGTCGTGATACACATGATCGTGACCAGGTAGATATTACCAGACTTAGTTCTAGGTAATGGACCAACACAGTCCATTACCACATGAGAAAATGGTTCCTCCGGCACTACAATAGGCCTTAGAGGAGCTTTAGGTGGTGTCTGGTTAGGTTTCCCAACAAGCTGACAAGGAATACATTAGTTACAAAATTTTGCCACATCGCTTTTCAGCTTGGGCTAATAATTTTGTTTTAAATTTTGTGATAAGAAATATTAATACCTTGATGTCCCCCTATAAGATCATCATGAGCAGCAGCCAAAACTCTCTCCCTATAGCAGGTAGGCAACATAACCTGGTGGACTACATCCCACTCATTTGACAAGGGAGAACTCTGTGTTCTCCATTTTCTCATCAAAATCTGATAATTGTAATAGTACCCAGTTGCTGCATCTACAACCTCCTCCTCCTTAGAGAGAGCTACATCGTGACATTCTGCAAGACTTGGGTCAGCTTGCTGTTAATCACTCAAGGAGGCATCCATGCCTTGGTCAGATGCCATTGGCCGAGGCTCAACAGTGTTCTCCTCCACATCCTCACTACTCTCGGTAGGAGGCGATGGTAGGCTCTCCACGATGTCCTCTGCCTCATCATCAAGTCGGGCCATGAATGTGTCCGCAAGGTCCACTTGGCTTTCACCACTCGGTAAGTTCCTCGTGTCCTCGGGATTTGCCACCTTGGCAATTACAGGGCTGCCCTTACATTTAAGTCCCATACCTCTGGTCACCACGCACACAGGGTACACCACATTATCCTCTGTGGCGGGTAGATCCAGGGAAACCTTAGTGGTAGGCAACATAATAGGCAGTCTGGAGTCCCCTACCTTATCCCTTGCTAAATCATTACCCAAAATTACATCAACATTAGGGAAAGGTAGGTAAGATGTGACTCCGACTGTACAAACACACTTGTGGAAATCAGATTCCAGGGTGACCTTACAGAGGGATACTGCTCGAGATTCACTAGTGACACCGTTGACCAGTACCACCTCTCCAGTGTCGAGAGTGTTGGCACCTTGCAATGCACTCTCCAAGATTAAAGTCTGGATGGCACCGGTGTCTCGGAAGATCACCAAGTCCTTCCAGGTAGAACCCTCAGACAAAAGTCTCCCCTTCAACAAGAATGGGGTAAGCAGGTCCAACCACTGTGGGTTGGAGGTCTTACTCCCGAACCCTTCAGAAGGCCTCAAGCCCTGAGTCACAACAAGAACACTGGGTCTTTTTTCCGGGTGTCGTTGCCAACAACAGCTAGTAAAGTGGTTTGCACATTTACAGTGACCACAGACTCGTCGGGGAGAAGAGACATTACTAACAGGATTGCCCTTTGGTTCACCCTTAGATACCATGGGGCTAGACAATTTAACAGGGATAGTTATGTCTGAAACAGAAGGTGCATTAGTTATAGGGTTAGAATGGGCTGGTCTGGACTGGCTGTGGGTATAAGTTTTGTTACTCTGTGGGCTATAATTAATAGAGAGTCACCAGGGCAGGGCGGGGTACATAATACCTGATCTTAGAAAGAATGCCAACAGTTTTTGAAACTTTTTTTTATATATTTAGAATGTGTCCCTGGAAATTAAGCTTGTGGTCAATGAGATCGCCAAGGAATTTGCCATCTATTTTGTTACAAATTTGGGTACTGTTTATTCTGAGATTTATTTGATTAGATGATTTATTGCCAAACAGGATATAGAAAGTTTTGTCAGGGTCAATGATCAGAGTAAGGGTAAGGGAGGTTAAGGAAGCTTGGCCGTGAGCTTCAGGTGCAATTTCATATGCCCTCAAGATCCGTTCCCTGACTTTACAATAATCAAAACAATCGCAGTCAGTCATGTTTATAAAAATATCTTGGACCTTGCCTCTAAGTCTTCCCTGTAGGATTTTCACCCACTCTTCCTTTGGCCAGTTCATGGACATGGCCAGTCTCTGAAAATGGTTGAAAAACCATTTTTACGTTTTCTTACTAACTTACTTACGTTTTACTTACAAAAACTAACTTACGTTTTCAGGGTCTGACTCTAAAAAATCAGGCCAGTTATGCTTTTTATCATAATGCCTGGGGTTCGAGTCCCCAGCAGGTGGTGGTACAGCGGCATTTGCTCTAATTCTTTCCGAATCATTTTTGAGCCTTTGCTCCTCTACTCCATTTTACTCTAACAATTTTGCCGCTTGCTCTGCTACTCTAGCCTTTTGCTCTACCAGTCTTAACTGGGCTAGTTGTAATTCTAACTCCATATTCCTACTAGCTACACTTTCCACTGGACTGGGCTTGCATAAAGGTGTGTCACTTGGAAATAGTTCTTGGTCTATGCAATGTTGTAAGATTTCATTCACCAAAGGCCCACTTTTTATCAATGTCATTTAACTCGAGGCCAAATTCCTTGCCTAACAATACTAAATTAGATTTGGTGAGCTTCTTAATCTCTACCACTGAAGGTTCCTTTTACCAGTTCCTGTATTTTAGCCTCCATCACTAATTAATCAAGCTCCTAGCCAAAGTAAAAAATAAAACATAAAAATTGGAAAAAAACAAAAATTTGCATGGCCCCTATCACAAGGCCACACTTACCTCAGTCGTGAAGGGATCCAGCTGGGTGTCCAGTCAGTGGCAAGATATATCCTTTGCTAGGTGAGCTGGACCCTAGGTTACCACATAACCGTTCTGCGGAAAGCAAGAATTTTACTTTTGGCACTCAAAAATCTAATTTTTTTAAAATTTAGGCATAAATAGTTCCTCCCGGTCAAGCCAACCACTTGTTATGGAGAGTATGAAGTGTTAAGTAGAAGGGCCAATAGCTAGAATCAAGATGTGTCAAAAATAGTGGGATAGATAGGCCCGGCCCCAAAGAAACATAGGTTCCTAATAATGTTTCAAGGTTTTAGAAACAGATCTGTGGTCTAGAAGACGATCACCTACACCACTTCAACAGGATTAATGGATTCACCTCAAAAACTAACTTATTTATTAAATCCTATAATAACCCCCCATATACATTACTATAATAAAAAACACTTTACCACACTACCTTCCGTTAACTACCTTGGTCCACTTATACAGGATACAAGGCTTACACTTGGAAAAGCTAGTGTAAAGTCTACTTGAAAAGAACTCGAAGGCTTGAAGCAGCCTGGGGTAGCTAAGCCCCACGTGGCACCCTAGTCACAACACAATGCACTTAGGGATGCCCCAAAACACTGGCTTAGACTACTCAATAACTACAACTTTTGCCAGAGACCAGTTACACAGGGTTATACTTAGAGAATCACTGTAGACTATGGTAAGGAAAAGGGAGAAGGAGGAGGAGAATGGAGACAGAGCCACACATGGAAGATGTTGCCACAAGGAGAGCCAGGCCAGGGAAGACCGACCTAGAGCCCTGATACCTCTTACTCTGATTGCTGCTGGCCGGCTACTCAGCTGATCATACAACAACCATCATCCCAAGTCTACTCAGGCATTCTTTACTAGTTACTTTAATAATTTCTAAACATAGTTGATAACTAGTTCAATATTATGTTTAATAATCAACAAGCACAGAGTCTTAATGCTCTGTGAGAAACAAGATTCGTCTTACGTCTGGCAAGGAAGACGTGAACAAATGAATGAAACGCTCCAAGTATAAACGTTATGTTAAATAACTATCCTTCTCACAAGATTATTTGTAACTCAGTTTGACCTCTGGTTTCCACTAAGAACCCAGGGTCGTAACACATGCCAAAGTACAGAGCTGGGGATTTTCATTTGGGTGACAAACTATTCTCGAGCCTTAATCGAGCCAGGTCATAACATAAGTGGCGACCATGAGACAGGACTTAAGCTGTTGGAAATTTCCAACACTAATAAAATACTTTTGTATTATAATAAATCGTCATTATTATTATATACTAACTACAGTAGTCACTAAATTTACTATCAGTAATGTTAACATAAACTAACCATTATATCTTGCGTATTAATGCTGGAATTCTTACGAAATCAAGCACCAATATTGCGTCAGATTATATCTAGATAAACACATTTATTGCCAATGTGCTAGAGAATTGAATGTGGTTCTCTAAAATCATCAGTATTCTGTGTGATAATTATTTACGGATAACATAACTCCCAAATAATTCTAAATCGAGAGTTTTTAGTTACAATTGTTATCAAGTAATAGTTTTTCTGTCATGCGTGAATGCCATGGAGAAAACTATAATCTTCTCCATTTCTCGTTTACCACCATAAGACGAGAAAGCAATAATATTTAAATCTCTAGAATCACAACCCATTCCTTATTAAAGTATTTCAACCACAATTGCGCGAAATAGTATTATTCGTGATAAATAATTTCTGTGGTGAATGCGGGACGCGGGTTGGAGAGGAAGGAGACGCCATTGTTGAGACTTGTGTTGGGGAGTGAGCAGCCAGCGTGCGTACTTGGATAGAAGAAAGTCGTGGCGTCAGAGTCTGAGACACGTGGCGTTGGGATTATCAGCAAGAATTACACTGATACTCAACTTGTAACGAATAATTATTCTTCCACGTACTCCATAGTGCTCGGTCAAACAATAACGCGTCGAGAGTCAAGCCAAACTCTCAATCACGTGTACAACATCGTGGAAGTTTGAGACTGAGACGCGATGTCGGCAGACTTCAGCATATACTGCGCTCATGCTAAGTATATTTTCTTTCTTGATGCAAATACAAAATCTTGTAAGCCTTAAATTTTTTTACATGTACTCCAATATGTACATCTTCAACTTCTTCCACTAGTGCACCTTCTATCTCATCTTTCACAGGTTCCTATACACTAACAGTTTCTTCAGCAGGAATTGATTCTCTAACATCCTCAACCCTGAGTATCAACTTCAAGTTTATTATCAACTAGCTGTACCCGGCCACGCGTTGCTGTGGCTCAGCAAATTTCATCTTTCCCCCAGTCCTCCCCACCATTTCCCCCTCCCTCGTCCACTCGTCCTCCCAATTATTCCCCAGTCCCCCATCCCCTCGTCTTCTCCACCATCGACCATTGCATCGTCCCTTCGTCCTTCCCACCATTTCCCACTCCACCGTCCCCTCGTCCTCCCAACCATTTCCCACTCCACCGTCCCCTAGTCCTCCACACCATCTCTCACTCCCCAGTCTCATCGTCCTTCCCACCATTCTCTCCTCCTCAGTCCCCTCTTCCTCTCCCGAATCCCCCACTACCCGGTCCCCTTGTCCTCCCTCAGTTCTTCATTCCCCTATCCCCTCGTCCCCACCATCCCCAACTCCCCCGTCGCCTCGTCCTCCCTACCATTAGCCCCTCCCCTGTCCCCTTCGTCTACCCCACCGTCCCACATACCCGTGCCTAGTCCTCCCCACCATTCCCCACTCTCTCTCGTCGGATACATTCCCAAATGATCTGATGTTCCCATAAGAAAATTGGGAACATCAAATGATCTGATGTTCCAATCACTAAAAAATAAAAAGACCAGTTAAAAAAACGAAATGAAAAACAATGAAAAATAAAAATAAACTATACTCACGAAATGAAAGGTATGGTAACAACGCAGCTCAATTCCAAGGCAATGTCACACAAAATAATTAAATCAAAATTAAAAATAATTGATATCTATGAAAATTCAATTTATCAATGCAATCAGAAATACTGAAATGGAATTGTAACATATGTAGTATTGCATGTGTTGCTGTTACGTGTAACAGATGGCGCTGTTTTTCCAAGAAAAGCATGTTTTTACCTGTCACAGGTGTGGCATCTATATAGTAGATATATAAAAAGACGCGCATATTCGAATGGAACTTTGTGTCAAAATTTCATAGCAATCGGTGAAGAACTTTTGGAGATTACAGCATGTGTTGCTCTTAGGTCCCACAGATGGCGCTGTTTTCCAAAAAAGCATGTTTTCTTTGGTCACAGGTGAGGCATGTATGTAGTAGATATATAAAAACATGCACCTATTCGAATGCAACGTTGTGTCAAAATTTCAAAGCAATCGGTAAAGAGGTTTCGAAGATTTCCCTCACCTGAAAAACACATTTTAAAAAAAAAACATGTTTTTTTCCCGTCACAGACGTGACGTCTATATAGTACGTATATAAAAACCCGCTCGGATGCGAATGAAACATCGTGTGAAAATTTCAAAGCAATCGGTGAAGAACTTTCGGAGATTAGCGATTTTGAACAAACGAACATTTCTATTTTTACTTATATAGATGCTAAGCACTTCTGGCATAACTTCCCTCAAAACCGGTTTCTCTTCTTGAGGCGGAACTTCAACAATGACTTCCTTTACATGAAGATATTCCTCAAGAGGAGGGGTCGCGCTCATATTCTTCTATATCATGTTGTAAAACTGGTATTGGTGTGGGGGGCCTCTGGGATTATGTCATCGTCCACATGTATACTCGGAGTTGGAATTTCTGGAGCAATAAGTTTCTCCTCTTTCGTCTCTCCATCCGTTTCATTCACCACCGACACATTGTCTTCTTAGCCTGCTTGCTTACCTCGTGTCTCGACTAAGTAGTGCGACGATCACCGATAGTGAGACTAGAAGCAACATGAAAATAATCTTTGCGACAGTCCTACTGCTGTCTCCATTGTTAGTGCTTAATTGGTTCTTGTTGCTATTAGTTGCCGTTGACTTGCCCTACGTGTCTGTAGTATCATCTTCGTGGTCTTCTGAAGCAATAATCATGCTGACAGGGCTAATATTCTTGGGATGGTACAGTTTCAATATGTTAACATGCAGGAGCATCTGTTTCTTCTTGCTATCATGTGTTCCCAGGACATAATTGCTGCCATTTACTTTCCTAATCACAAGGCAGGGACCCTTAAACTTTGCATTTAAACTTCATCCCATAATGGGAGAATACGCTAGTACCTGGTTTCCCACCTTGAAATCTCTGGGTTTTGTTGTAATATCTTTTAGTTTAGTTCATTCATTATGCACCCCATACCCATCTTGTGGGAGGAAGTGGAAAGGTTTCATTTCTAAGTACCTCAACAACTTACTCTTTCTTTCCTTTGGGTACTGGGAAATAATCGATGGCTTCAACCTACGATCTCACTGGAGCCACTTCACCATGCCCTACCACATAACCTAAATACTCCAGTTGGGCTCTTCCAAACTCACTCTTTGTCCAGTTAATTCTCATATCGGCACTTTCTAATCGATTTGTTCGACCGATTAGTCTGTTTACGGGCTCCCTTCAAGAGTCTGCAAATACCACAATATCGTCGACGTATACCGCACAACCTGTTGCACCTTGCAACACCTGGTTCATCACTTGTTGGAAACATGGTCTTCTTCTAAGTGACAGAACTTCTCTCACACCTTGGCTAGGCTGTCTGAGTTGGACACCTTCGCTCCATCAGTCCTCTCTACTTACTGCTATCCTCCACCGTTTCTTCTTCTTGCATTCCACACGTCAAGAATTAGGCACTTATTATCTGTACCTCCTCTGTCGTCCTTATACTTCGGTTCGTTGTCCTCACGCTTCGGTCTGTCCCCATCACACTTCAGCCTCTCGTCATCAATACGTCTCTCTGTCGTTTTCGCCGATGATCCCTTCTTTCATCTCCACCTTAATCTGTTACTTCATCTTCCTCGACTTTCATCGAACCTTCGACTTTCTTCTTCTCCTCCTCTATGCTCGCATATCAGCTTCTTCCTCTTCTCCCGATTCGCTCTACTACACAACTCCAATTCTTCTTCTTCAACTCTTCCTCGTTCTCTCAGAGCTTCGTCAAGTACTGTACTACACTCGGCTGTACTCGACCATACTTGTTGTTTTACCTCTTCTAAAGTGCTAGTTAGCCTCTCTCCATACGTACTGTCTCTTCTCACTTCTTCGTCTTGGCTATCACTCCTTTCTGCTTCCCATGAAACGCATCAACTTCTGACATCTCACACAACTCAACATCATCATCCCGACACTTATGTTCCTGTGGACAACTTTTCACTCTACTCTCGTCCTCAGTCTGTCCACGTTCTTGTTTACCTCTGTTCAGCACAGTCATCTCCACTTTCTGATTCTCGATTTTAGCAGGCTGAGCTTCACTCAGTCCACTCTATTCATATTACTTCTCTCCGGAAGGGTCATCTTCATTTCTGACCTCTCCTTGCCCTCATCTTCATGAGCTAGACCTTCACCAAATAGCTACCCTATCTCCACGTCGGTCTCTTCCCTCGGTGGAGTCGACTCTGTCACATCTACTCCAGTGTCTCCTTTGTCGGCCACCTCTGCCCTCGTCACTACAGGGGTAATGTATACAATGACTTGGCTGTCTTCTGACTCATCGTCTAGGATGCTACTCAGGTCTACTCTCTCAGGTGTCCCATCAGTACCATGGCCCTTCCAGCACTCTTCTGGCACAGCTTCCGCTATGAGCTCCGGCAACACCTTCGACCCGCATAATTCATTACCAAGGATTACCTGTATCCCTGGAACAGGTATGTCAGGGAAATCTCCCAACATCACCTCTGCCAACAAATAATCTGACTTCAGCCTGACAGCACAATTGGGCATGTCACCCTTAGACAATAACCCATGCACCTCTTTTTTCCGACTTCTCAAAATCAGACTCTGATTTGCTCGGGTATTTCTTAGGATACTTACTTCCACTTTAGGTTGGTCTTCTATACTAACCCAACCTCTACTAATGAACGGGTTATTCCTCTCGTTCGTCAAGACCACTTTCTGCAGTTTGTCCTGTATCAAATTAATACATGCATTTCGGGGGTCACACATTGTGAGGGTCACAACTCTCTCTTGCCCTGCCGACAATCTTTCATCATGTGAACCACGTCCATTACATTTATAGCATCTTATTTGGAAGAAGTCTCTTCTATATCCCCCTGAGTGGCTTTGACTCTGTCCACTCGCATTTGAGGTTCTCTGCATTGGTGCACCAGCTGCAGTCTGCTGGATCTGGCTGGACTCCTGATTAATTTCTTGTTTAACTCAGTCATCCTCACTTTCAGATGAGGCGTACAACCTCATTTTTTGAGTTTTATGATACTTTCGTTTATTCGTCCATTTATCAAAAATTTTCCCACTCCAAGCTCCCCAAGGTTTGCCATAATTTCATTTAATATCGCTCTTAACTCTGCTTTCCCTCAGCCTCTGTAATCATATCTGCCCTATCGGCTGCATCTCTTACATTTTTCACTCCTGTCTCCTGGAACTTAAATTTCATTTCAGGGTGCATCATTTCCAGACGTTTCTCAATAATCATCAACTGTTTCAAATTACCATAGGATTCTACACCGACAGCTTCAATCCATCTCTGGAAATGCCTTTCCAGATCTCTCGCTGTCTCGGCAAAAGTACTTGCAGGAGCCTTCGTCATTTCTCTGAAGCGTTTTCTGTATGCTTCAGGAGTCAACAGGAAAGAATGCAATACGCTTTTATTCAAGGTCCAGTAATATTGGCATTCCTCCAAAGACAACTGGGTATATGCCTTTTTGGCAGCACCAGTCAATCGTAACTGTACCAATTGAGCCCACTCCACTTGCGGCCACTGTCTGATGTTGGCTATCTTCTCAAAATGTTCGAAGAAGCTCTCTGACTCCTCAGGCACGAAAAGTGGAATATCTTTCTCCCTAACTTTATTATCTGTTGGGTGTGATCAACCCGTTCTCGCACTTTCTTTAAGTCAATATTGACTTATTAAATACGTGCATGTGACATACTAATTTATTGTAAATAGTTTAGTTTACCTTGAAAAGCTTCATAGAAAACACCGACCTTACCTAACCTTCTTAGTATGTTAAGATAAGAATCTTATTGCTTTGTAATTACAATTATTACTTAACCTATACCTATAATTGGTTAAGTAATAATTGTAATTACGAAGCAATAAGATGCTTATCTTAACATACTAAGAAGGTTAGGTAAGGTCGGTGTTTTCTATGAAGCTTTTCAAGGTAAACTAAAATATTCATAATAAATTAGTATGTCACATATGCATTTATTTAATAAGTCAATATTGACTTAAAGAAAGTGCGAGAACGGGTTGGTGTGATACATGAGTGGTGCTCCCTGGCAACCCAGGTTCAATCCTATGCTCTGACAAAGCTCTATTTGACTCTATCTCCCTTTGTTTTGTTTTCTCTTTTTCTTTCTCTTGTTGTAGGTCAAGTTTTCTTACCATGGTTTCCTCTTTTTCTTTCTCCTGTTCCAACTCCAGTTCTCTTATTCTAGGTTTCTCTCTTTATACCTCTAGTTTATTCTTTTCTTTTTATTTTTCTTTCTCTACCTCTAATTTAGTTTTCTCTGCATCATTTTTCATCTGCAGTTCTAACTTTAACTTTTTTAGTTGGAACTGCCTCTCTTTGTCCTCTCGTTGCATTTGGAGCTCAAGCTGGAACCTTTCCAAGCTCCTATTCCGGCTACTCCTACTTGATCCTTGGGATCTCACTTCCTCGTGTCCATCATCTTCCTTTCCACTTTCAGCTCCTTTCTGGGTTCCATGCTCTGCCACTTCACTCCTGTCTTTCAACTGTCTAAGGATCTCCTTCATTCCGGCCACTTTGGATGACATCACCTTGACACCACATTTCTCCGCTACCTGCTTTAACTGGTCTTTGGTGTCCCCTTCCAAATCTTCAGGTTTGCCTGACTCAACAAATGCTTGCACCTTTCCCATCCTGTCCTGTGGGGTCTTCCCAAGAGAGAGCAAATTCACCTGCACTCACACGGGTTACCTACTGCTGCAGTGGGTGTGTCAGTCCCACCTCCTGGACTCGAACTGTGGATGTGTCAATTCAATAACCCGGACAGGCCTCCCCCCCAATATTCAATCAGGGAGGGAGGGGTTTTGGGTGTTGTCATACAATGAACTTTGGTCATTTGAACCAACCTGATACTAGCTTACCATCGAACAGAGACCCCAACCCCCTCCTTGACAGAACAAACAGCCGACCGCAGCAGTCACACTCCCGCTACCGTTGGTCGACCAGCAATAGACATCTGAGTGCGTGCAATTATTTAGGAGATCACTCTGGTAAGCATCTGGTTCTAGGAGTAGGGTTCAGTGTCACCTTAATTCAGGGGTACAACTCACACTGCCTAGTTGTCATGAGTACACATCCGCTCTTGAGCCGCCGTGACTCCCCACACTCTCCTTACTATGGGATGATCTATCATTTCCCCTTATAGTCCACTATTACCCAAATTATGTCCGTGTCTTTCATTACGAACCTGTTATCTCATTTATATGAATAGCTGATTCGTAACGTTTATTAGAGTAGCATTAGTATATATTATTCTATTTAGATGTAATATAGATAGTAGTGTGCTTGTATTACCAATTCTTTGTAAGAATGAGAGTATTATTTTGTGTCTTATCTATTTAGCATTTATTCATGTTGGATATATGTCCAGCTAGGCTTGACAGATGTTTGTGGGATTAAGAATACCAACTTTGTCTTATGAGTGAAGGGGGGGGGGGGTAGGAGTATGTTGTTGGCTGTTCCTTGACCCAAAGCTGTGTTTGTGGAAGTTTAAGTTGTCTGTATAAGTGTGTGGATGATTTGGCGGCTTGCCATATATGTTGTGCATTTTTGTATACTATTAGTATTAGTGATTTATTAGTTACTGAGGGGAACGAGTGTGAATCATCTCCCCATATGTTGTACATGAGGTAGGCGGCCAAGTTTATGCATGTTAGTTACTGTCCTTTTGTATGTCAGTATTTCAGTTATAGGCTAACCTTATGGAAGCTGTGCTACCTTTACCATTCACCTGTGAGGGTAAATTAAGTTAGTAGTCTTGCGTATCAGATATGCTACACTTAATCTTGTGTACATGTGGCAGCAGTCAGACCCAGGCCAGGCCTACCATCTCCAGCCTGTGTGGAGGCCTAGAGCTAGATACTATGTAATTAGTTTGTACTACTTCATTTACTTAGATGTTGGTCCAGTAATAATTAGCTGATTTTGTTTTACCGTTTCTAAGTAAATGAAAGTTAGACTTGCAGAGAGAGCTTAGCAAGGAATTATTTAGCCCTAGGGCATTCGAATACATTTTTCTGAACGCGGGCTGCATGCAAGCAGTGGCGTGGGTGTTTGAGCCAGTTGTACTCGGGAGCTGTTCGATGGAAGACGTGGACTGGTGATCTCAGGGCATGGACCCCCTTAAAGGTTTAGTAGGATTAAGTCATTTTAAGTAGACAGTAGTGGAGTTAGCCAATCATTTTAGTATTACCCACCTGAGTGGGAATTCTTATTATTGTGTTTGCTTAGATAGCCTAGTGCACAAGTCTCTGTCTCCCTTCCGGAGCTGGTCACGTGGTATTGTGTTAGTCTGAGTGTGTTTAAGCTTGTTTTATTATTAAATGTTGCCTAGAGGAATTATACTGGAGAAATGTAGTCACGAGTTAAGTCACGTTAATTCTAACCCCCCCCTTTTTTCCGTGCTGTTATGGGGAGCATGAAGTGTTACGTAGAAGGGCCAATAGCTAAAATCAAGATGTGTCAAAAATAGTGGGATAGATAGGCCCGGCCCCAAAGGAACATAGGTTCCTGTTAATGCTTCAAGGTCTTAGAAACAGATCTGTTGTCTAGAAGACAATCACCTACACCACTTCAACAGGATTAATGGATTCACCTCAAAAACTAACTTATTTATTAAATCCTATAATAACCCCCCATATACATTACTATAATAAAAAACACTTTACCACACTACCTTCCGTTAACTACCTTGGTCCACTTATACAGGATACAAGGCTTACACTTGGAAAAGCTAGGGTAAAGTCTACTTGAAAAGAACTCGAAGGCTTGAAGCAGCCTGGGGTAGCTAAGCCCCACGTGGCACCCTAGTCACAACACAATGCACTTAGGGATGCCCCAAAACACTGGCTTAGACTACTCAATAACTACAACTTTTACCAGAGACCAGTTACACAGGGTTATACTTAACTTAGAGAATCACTGTAGACTATGGTAAGGAAAAGGGAGAAGGAGGAGGAGAATGGAGACAGAGCCACACAGGGAAGATGTTGCCACAAGGAGAGCCAGACCAGGGAAGATGTTGCCACAAGGAGAGCCAGGCCAGGGAAGATCGACCTAGAGCCCTGATACCTCTTACTCTGATTGCTGCTGGGCGGCTACTCAGCTGATCATACAACAACCATCAATCCAAGTCTACTCAGACATTCTTTACTAGTTACTTTAATCATTTCTAAACATAGCTGATAACTAATTCAATATTATATTTAATAATCAACAAACACAGTGTCTTAATGCTCTGTGAGAAACAAGATTCGTCTTACGTCTGGCTAGAAAGACATGAACAAAGGTATGAAACGCTCCAAGTATAAACGTTATGTTAACTAACTATCCTTCTCACAAGATTATTTGTAACTTAGTTTGACCTCTGGTTTCCACTAAGAACCCAGGGTCGTAACACTCCTCCCCCTCTTCAGAGAGAAAAAAAAATGTGGCTACTAGAATACTAGTCATATTTTTTTTTATAGCATACAGAGAATAAAAAGGAAAATCTGTGCAATAAAAGAAAATCAACCGAACCAAAAATTTCTCTGCAAGAAAAAGCACAAAGGAATTCTCTGAAAAAAAAGCACATACCAAAAAAAAAAAATGGTGAAGTAAATAAATTTGACACGGAATATTTAATGTCACAGGTGAACGTAAAAAAAAATAACTAAAACATGACAGTTGGTATATGGCTTCTTGTGGCTCAGATGAATGTTACTCAGATAACTGGGACAGCACATCGGCTTTCACAATGAGTCGGCCCGGTAGGTGGATAATGGAAAGTTTGAAGTCCTGTAGGTACAATGCCTACCTGAGGATGCATTTATTTTTCTCCTTCATCTGGTTTAAGAACACTAGTGGGTTATGGTCCTTGTACCATTCCACTATATTACCTGTTAGATATACTTTAAACTTTTTACATGTTAACACTAGTGCCAACGCTTCTTTTTCTACCACTGAATAATTGCGTTGTGCCTTGTCAAATTTCACAGAGTAATAGTATACTGGGTGGCCCACTTGATCATCCCCAGTTTGCAACAACACTGCACCAGTACCCGAGTCAGATTCGTCAACATGAATTTTAAACGGTCGGTTACACCTTGGACTAGCGAGCACTGGGGCAGAAGCTAAGATCAATTTCAAATTTTTAAATACCTCGGCACAATCTGTTGACCACTTCGGTGGTCAACAGATTTGTTGCGGATGGCCATTTAATGGCCATCCGCAACAAGTCCGTGAGAGGCGTGGCGACACTGGAAAAGTTCTGACAAAAGCAGCGCTAGTACGCACACATACCGATAAATCTTTGAACGTCCTTTTTAGACCGGAGCACTGGATATTCCAGAATGGCACTGATTTTATCTTGCTGAGGTAACACTTTTCCTTGGCCCACTTCATAACCGAGATATGTCACTGTGCCTTGGCCAAAATGACACTTTTTAGCATTTAAAGTTAGGTTTGCACTTTTCAGAACTGTGAACAACTGGCATAACCTAACTATGTGGTGAGTCTAATTACTATCAAAAAGCACAATGTCATCTAAATATGCCCGACAATTTGGCACACTAGTGAGTAGAGAGTTCATTAGCCTTTCGAACGTTGCAGGGGCATTACGCAAGCCGAACGGTAACACTTGATACTCGAAGACACCATCGGGTGTTACGAATGCAGTTAGTTGCTTGGCACGTTCGGTGAGCGGGATCTAATAGTATCCTCTTGAGAAGTCGAATTTCGAGACGAACGTGGCGTTTCTGATCTCGTCGATGCAGTCTTCTAGAAGGGGCAACGGATAGGCATCCACAATGGTCACCTTATTGAGCTATCTTGAGGTTATCTTGAGTTGATTTCGGGGCTTTAGTGTCCCCGCGGCCCGGTCCTTGACCAGGCCTCCACCCCCAGGAAGCAGCCCGTGACAGCTGACTAACACCCAGGTACCTATTTACTGCTAGGTAACAGGGGCATTCAGGGTGAAAGAAACTTTGCCCATTTGTTTCTGCCTCGTGCGGGAATCGAACCCGCGCCACAGAATTACGAGTCCTGCGCGCTATCCACCAGGCTACGAGGCCCCCTATCGAGCTGCCGATAGTCGGTGCATAATCGCCAGGAGCAGTCTGGTTTGGGGACCAAAAGGCAGGGCGAGCACCAAGAGCCCTGGCTCGGCCGGATGAGGCCGTGCTGGAGCAGGAAGTCGACCTCTTTCTGTACGATGGCCTTCTTTTCCGGACTCATCCGATAGGGTTGAAGGTGAATGGGGGTGTAATCCGTCAACTTGACATCATGGTAGATGGCATCAGTCTGGGTCTGGACCTCTCTGAACAGACTGGAGAATTCGTTAAGTAACGACTGCACCTCCTCACGTTGGGCCATCTGTAAATGGGACAGTCCCTCCTCCACAGCATCCACAGAAATAGAATTTTTGAGAATGAGATTAGTTGGGTCCCTAGAACAATCATCCCCTCCCTCACTAGAAAAGGAAACATTGGTTAGTGCGACGGGCCTGGGGCCCTGGAACTTCTTCAGCCGGTTCAAGTGTACGAGCATTACCTGGTTATGCTTGTCAGAGTGCCTCACTTTGAACGTGAGGTCCCCAGCCTTTTCTGTCACAATACAGGGGGCCTTTGTACTTGTGAGACATATTGTTCCCTAGTCGAGGCTTTAATACCAGGACAGGGTCGCCAGGCTGAAATACCCGCAACTTAGCCTTAGCATCGTGTCGTTCTTTCATATTTTCTTGGGCCTTCCCAAGATACTTTAGTGCAGCCGCCTTGCAGTCCCTGAGTCTCTGGTGGTGTTGCGCAAAGAAAGCCGAACCTTCGGTCAACGTTACTTTCCCTAACAGATTCTCCTGTAACATTTGCAAGGGTCCACGAAGCTTATGCCCAAAGACTAACTGAAAAGAAGAACAACCCAGTGAACTTTGTATCCCCTCTCGAGCAGCAAACAAAACATAAAGCAGGATCTCATCCCAGGAGCTGAATCTAAAATAATTAGAAGAGCCAAAATTAAATACTACGAAGATAAATTTACTCAAACAAAGGGCATCATAAAAAAAACATGGAGCACAATTTCACACATATTGGGATCAAAAAAGATCTTAAATAACAAACCAATAATCCTGTCAAATAACGATGGTCTGCTTTCAGCCACTGATTCTGCTATTGAATTCAATAGGTTCTTCTCATCCATTGGGTCATCCCTTGCTAATGATATTCCATCTTCCAGTACTAATGTTCAGGACTATCTTACAGGTAACTACCCACAGTCTCTGTACCTAACGCCCGCTAATTCCACTGATGTAAATGAGGTAATCGTTTCCCTAAAGACCAAGTCTAGTGCCCTTGTGGAGATACCAACTAATCTACAAAAAAGCCTCCAGATCTTTAGCCCCTGCCATTGCATTGCTCTACAACAAGCCACTTGAACTCCAAACTTTTCTAGATATTCTAAAAAAAAAAAGCGAGAGTAACCCTAATCCATAAATGTGGTGATCTCACTGATGTCAACAACTCCAGACCTATATCAATTCTGCCAAACATGTTAAAAATATTTGAAAAACTAATCTACAAGCAGCTTTACTCTTATCTAGCCAAACACAATATACTAAGCTCTTGTCAATATGGCTTCAGACCCAAAAAAAGCACTAACGATGCACTTATTAGTATGGTTAACTTGATACATACAATACCTTCAGTCCTACCTTACTGACAGGCTCCAGTATGTTTCTGTGAATAATTCCATTTCTCCGACACTACCTATAAACATCGGTTTTCCACAGGGCAGCATACTTGGCCCTCTCCTCTTTCTCATCTACATTAATGACCTTCCAAATGCCTCGCAACACCTCAAACCAATCTTATTGACTGATGACACAACTTTCATCTTCTCCAGTCCTGACCCTCTTGCTCTAAATGTCACTGTGAATACTGAACTAAATAAAGTCCATCTTTGGCTAACTGCTAACAAACTCACTCTTAACATTGACAAAACTTTCTATATCTTGTTTGGTAATAAATCCTCAAATGAAATTAATTTAAGAATAAACAATAAACAAATCAGTAGTAAAGTTGATGGTAAATTCCTTGGTGTCCTCATCGATAACAAGCTGAATTTCCAGGGACACATTCTAAATATAGCAAAAAAAGTTTCTAAAACTGTTGGCGTTCTTTCTAAGATCAGATATTATGTTCCTCGCCCTGCCCTGGTGACGCTCTATTACTCTCTCATCTATCCTTATCTAAACTATGGTATTTGTGCTTGAGGTTCTACTACCCAAAATCATTTACGTTCTCTAATTACCCAACACAAAGCTGCTATTAGAACAATATCTAACTCTGGGTCCAGACAGCACTCGGTACCCTTACTTAAATCTCTGAATATGTTAGACATTAAGTCACTGCACATCCTCTCATGTGTACTCTATATATTTAAAACTGAATTGTAATGTCAATCCTGACCTTCAACGCTTCCTAGAAGGTTGTAACAGAACTCGTGTGCACCAACCCAGAAACAAATACCTATTTGATATTCCAAGAGTACGACTTAATCAAACTAGGAATGCTCTACAAATCAAGGGACCCAGAATGTGGAATGACCTTCCCAACTATGTCAAAGATTGTACCTCTCTCAACCAGTTTAAGATGAAAACTAAGTACTACCTAATTAACTCCATGTAACCTACCTTACTTCTAAATGTCAAACCATGTCTTACTATTTAAACAAAAATAAAATGCTGTTTGTTGACCAACTTGTATATTGGCTATTATACATGTTCCCCCCTCTTTTTATCTTTTATTATTTTGTTTTCATTCAACACAATTTATACTTTAAGCTCAATTACTATTAAGTTTTAGTCCAAGTATTTTTAGTCTACCCCACCTCTCCTTGCCTGAAACGCTATGCGTACTAGGGGCTTTATGTATTGTATGTACTACCTCTATTTTTAAATCTAACAGAATGTTTGTACTGTAACGCTGCTACTATATATATACTGTTCCTAAATAAATAATTATTATTATTATTATTATTATTATTATTATTATTATTATTATTATAGGAGTTGTGGGAATTCTCACACGATGTCTTCAACATCTGCTTAAGTGTTTGATGGAACCGCTCAATTACCCCCTGACTCTGTGGATGGTATGGGCTCGAAACTTTATGAGTTAATCCATGGTCCTAACAGAATTGTTCAAAACTGTCAGACTTAAAATTAGTACCATTGTCGGTTTGCACGACCCGAGGCAGTCCTAAAGTAGAAAAAATTGCAACATACGAGCAACAACAGTCTTTGCTCGGATATTCCTTACAGCAAAAGCCTCAGGATAACAGGTCGTGATACACATGATCGTGACCAGGTAGATATTACCAGACTTAGTTCTAGGTAATGGACCAACACAGTCCATTACCACATGAGAAAATGGTTCCTCCGGCACTACAATAGGCCTTAGAGGAGCTTTAGGTGGTGTCTGGTTAGGTTTCCCAACAAGCTGACAAGGAATACATTAGTTACAAAATTTTGCCACATCGCTTTTCAGCTTGGGCTAATAATTTTGTTTTAAATTTTGTGATAAGAAATATTAATACCTTGATGTCCCCCTATAAGATCATCATGAGCAGCTGCCAAAACTCTCTCCCTATAGCAGGTAGGCAACATAACCTGGTGGACTACATCCCACTCATTTGACAAGGGAGAACTCTGTGTTCTCCATTTTCTCATCAAAATCTGATAATTGTAATAGTACCCAGTTGCTGCATCTACAACCTCCTCCTCCTTAGAGAGAGCTACATCGTGACATTCTGCAAGACTTGGGTCAGCTTGCTGTTAATCACTCAAGGAGGCATCCATGCCTTGGTCAGATGCCATTGGCCGAGGCTCAACAGTGTTCTCCTCCACATCCTCAGCCTCATCATCAAGTCGGGCCATGAATGTGTCTGCAAGGTCCACTTGGCTTTCACCACTCGGTAAGTTCCTCGTGTCCTCGGGATTTGCCACCTTGGCAATTACAGGGCTGCCCTTACATTTAAGTCCCATACCTCTGGTCACCACGCACACAGGGTACACCACATTATCCTCTGTGGCGGGTAGATCCAGGGAAACCTTAGTGGTAGGCAACATAATAGGCAGTCTGGAGTCCCCTACCTTATCCCTTGCTAAATCATTACCCAAAATTACATCAACATTAGGGAAAGGTAGGTAAGATGTGACTCCGACTGTACAAACACACTTGTGGAAATCAGATTCCAGGGTGACCTTACAGAGGGATACTGCTCGAGATTCACTAGTGACACCGTTGACCAGTACCACCTCTCCAGTGTCGAGAGTGTTGGCACCTTGCAATGCACTCTCCAAGATTAAAGTCTGGATGGCACCGGTGTCTCGGAAGATCACCAAGTCCTTCCAGGTAGAACCCTCAGACAAAAGTCTCCCCTTCAACAAGAATGGGGTAAGCAGGTCCAACCACTGTGGGTTGGAGGTCTTACTCCCGAACCCTTCAGAAGGCCTCAAGCCCTGAGTCACAACAAGAACACTGGGTCTTTTTTCCGGGTGTCGTTGCCAACAACGGCTAGTAATGTGGTTTGCACATTTACAGTGACCACAGACTCGTCGGGGAGAAGAGACATTACTAACAGGATTGCCCTTTGGTTCACCCTTAGATACCATGGGGCTAGACAATTTAACAGGGATAGTTATGTCTGAAACAGAAGGTGCATTAGTTATAGGGTTAGAATGGGCTGGTCTGGACTGGCTGTGGGTATAAGTTTTGTTACTCTGTGGGCTATAATTAATAGAGAGTCACCAGGGCAGGGCGGGGTACATAATACCTGATCTTAGAAAGAATGCCAACAGTTTTTGAAACTTTTTTTTATATATTTAGAATGTGTCCCTGGAAATTAAGCTTGTGGTCAATGAGATCGCCAAGGAATTTGCCATCTATTTTGTTACAAATTTGGGTACTGTTTATTCTGAGATTTATTTGATTAGATGATTTATTGCCAAACAGGATATAGAAAGTTTTGTCAGGGTCAATGATCAGAGTAAGGGTAAGGGAGGTTAAGGAAGCTTGGCCGTGAGCTTCAGGTGTAATTTCATATGCCCTCAAGATCCGTTCCCTGACTTTACAATAATCAAAACAATCGCAGTCAGTCATGTTTATAAAAATATCTTGGACCTTGCCTCTAAGTCTTCCCTGTAGGATTTTCACCCACTCTTCCTTTGGCCAGTTCATGGACATGGCCAGTCTCTGAAAATGGTTGAAAAACCATTTTTACGTTTTCTTACTAACTTACTTACGTTTTACTTACAAAAACTAACTTACGTTTTCAGGGTCTGACTCTAAAAATTCAGGCCAGTTATGCTTTTTATCATAATGCCTGGGGTTCGAGTCCCCAGCAGGTGGTGGTACAGCGGCATTTGCTCTAATTCTTTCCGAATCATTTTTGAGCCTTTGCTCCTCTACTCCATTTTGCTCTAACAATTTTGCCGCTTGCTCTGCTACTCTAGCCTTTTGCTCTACCAGTCTTAACTGGGCTAGTTGTAATTCTAACTCCATATTCCTACTAGCTACACTTTCCGCTGGACTGGGCTTGCATAAAGGTGTGTCACTTGGAAATAGTTCTTGGTCTATGCAATGTTGTAAGATTTCATTCACCAAAGGTCCACTTTTTATCAATGTCATTTAACTCGAGGCCAAATTCCTTGCCTAACAATACTAAATTAGATTTGGTGAGCTTCTTAATCTCTACCACTGAAGGTTCCTTTGCCAGTTCCTGTATTTTAGCTTCCATCACTAATTAATCAAGCTCCTAGCCAAAGTAAAAAATAAAACATAAAAATTGGAAAAAAACAAAAATTTGCATGGCCCCTATCACAAGGCCACACTTACCTCAGTCGTGAAGGGATCCAGCTGGGTGTCCAGTCAGTGGCAAGATATATCCTTTGCTAGGTGAGCTGGACCCAAGGTTACCACATAACCGTTCTGCGGAAAGCAAGAATTTTACTTTTGGCACTCAAAAATCTAATTTTTTAAAAATTTAGGCATAAATAGTTCCTCCCGGTCAAGCCAACCTCTTGTTATGGAGAGTATGAAGTGTTAAGTAGAAGGGCCAATAGCTAGAATCAAGATGTGTCAAAAATAGTGGGATAGATAGGCCCGGCCCCAAAGAAACATAGGTTCCTAATAATGTTTCAAGGTTTTAGAAACAGATCTGTGGTCTAGAATGATGCGACGATCACCGACATCTACACCACTTCAACAGGATTAATGGATTCACCTCAAAAACTAACTTATTTATTAAATCCTATAATAACCCCCCATATACATTACTATAATAAAAAACACTTTACCACACTACCTTCCGTTAACTACCTTGGTCCACTTATACAGGATACAAGGCTTACACTTGGAAAAGCTAGTGTAAAGTCTACTTGAAAAGAACTCGAAGGCTTGAAGCAGCCTGGGGTAGCTAAGCCCCACGTGGCACCCTAGTCACAACACAATGCACTTAGGGATGCCCCAAAACTCTGGCTTAGACTACTCAATAACTACAACTTTTGCCAGAGACCAGTTACACAGGGTTATACTTAGAGAATCACTGTAGACTATGGTAAGGAAAAGGGAGAAGGAGGAGAATGGAGACAGAGCCACACAGGGAAGATGTTGCCACAAGGAGAGCCAGGCCAGGGAAGACCGACCTAGAGCCCTGATACCTCTTACTCTGATTGCTGCTGACCGGCTACTCAGCTGATCATACAACAACCATCATCCCAAGTCTACTCAGGCATTCTTTACTAGTTACTTTAATAATTTCTAAACATAGTTGATAACTAGTTCAATATTATGTTTAATAATCAACAAGCACAGAGTCTTAATGCTCTGTGAGAAACAAGATTCGTCTTACGTCTGGCAAGGAAGACGTGAACAAAAGAATGAAACGCTCCAAGTATAAACGTTATGTTAAATAACTATCCTTCTCACAAGATTATTTGTAACTCAGTTTGACCTCTGGTTTCCACTAAGAACCCAGGGTCGTAACACATGCCAAAGTACAGAGCTGGGGATTTTCATTTGGGTGACAAACTATTCTCGAGCCTTAATCGAGCCAGGTCATAACATAAGTGGCGACCATGAGACAGGACTTAAGCTGTTGGAAATTTCCAACACTAATAAAATACTTTTGTATTATAATAAATCGTCATTATTATTATATACTAACTACAGTAGTCACTAAATTTACTATCAGTAATGTTAACATAAACTAACCATTATATCTTGCGTATTAATGCTGGAATTCTTACGAAATCAAGCACCAATATTGCGTCAGATTATATCTAGATAAACACATTTATTGCCAATGTGCTAGAGAATTGAATGTGGTTCTCTAAAATCATCAGTATTCTGTGTGATAATTATTTACGGATAACATAACTCCCAAATAATTCTAAATCGAGAGTTTTTAGTTACAATTGTTATCAAGTAATAGTTTTTCTGTCACGCGTGAATGCCATGGAGAAAACTATAATCTTCTCCATTTCTCGTTTACCACTATAAGACGAGAAAGCAATAATATTTAAATCTCTAGAATCACAACCCAATCCTTATTAAAGTATTTCAACCACAATTGCGCGAAATAGTATTATTCGTGATAAATAATTTCTGTGGTGAATGCGGGACGCGGGTTGGAGAGGAAGGAGACGCCATTGTTGAGACTTGTGTTGGGGAGTGAGCAGCCAGCGTGCGTACTTGGATAGAAGAAAGTCGTGGCGTCAGAGTCTGAGACACGTGGCGTTGGGATTATCAGCAAGAATTACACTGATACTCAACTTGTAACGAATAATTATTCTTCCACGTACTCCATAGTGCTCGGTCAAACAATAACGCGTCGAGGGTCAAGCCAAACTCTCAATCACGTGTACAACATCGTGGAAGTTTGAGACTGAGACGCGATGTCGGCAGACTTCAGCATATACTGCGCTCATGCTAAGTATATTTTCTTTCTTGATGCATCATTAGAGATTGTATATTTCGTGGGTAGTCTGTCGTTACATAGCGGGACGACAATAAATCCAATGTTAGTACCGCATTAATATTCATTTTCTATTTTCATAAATTTTGAGATTTAAGTAACCTAGTTCAATGCTACGTAATATCCTTTAAATTACAGCTCGTATGTGAGGAGTCAACGAGTCGTTAACTACATTCGTGTTATTCACCTCTAATGGCCTCTATGTGGAGATCCTGAGATCACGAGGACGAAGCACGAACGATGTCATAGAAATCGTCTTAAAGCTAAGACTTTTTGTACACATTAAATTATTCAAATTTATTATACATATCCATAATATTATCATATCGAGTACTTACTATATGAGTTTGGAGATTGGTGTGTTTACTTAGATGATTGCTCTTTAATTTTAACAATCAATAATATTCTCTATTTGGATTTACCTATTGATTCTATAATATTTTGGTCATAATATTCTTTACTCAACAATGAACTGGTGACGAACCACACTAATTCCTAGACGTATATGAAGTTCAAGCAATACCCCCCCCCCCCCCCCAATGTAGGTGTTTGAGGCTCTGACTTTAGTTAATTAACCATACAGTCCATTATTTATTTAAGTGATTATTCTTTCTAATATTTATCCATAGACACTGGTTCTTCCTTGTGTTTCTAATGATCACTTTTTATTAGTTTCCCTCTTTTCTCAAAAGTGGGTGGTCCTTCGTTATTAAATTAAATAATTAAATAATTGAGTCAAGCCCCAGATATCCCACATTATGGTCCTTATCGAACCGGATAGATATAAATATATATATACTAATTAGTAATAACTAATCACCGTGTGAAGTAGTCTAGACTAACCACATTAATTAATTGTGTCTACCGGCAGCGTAACATAGGTTAGCCTAATTCACGCCAATTCATTGCTACTTATACCGAATGTATAAGGTAGCACTCGTGGGACACAGTCAATTACCCACAACACTTAGACCTATACCTCATACTGAAGTAAGAATCTTTAGGTCACCAGGAGCAACAGCTCATAACTTTTATAACATTCCTCACTAACACCTGCGTTAGAGTGGCCTCACATCTAACCATTATTTATTTAGGTGGTAATGACATCCATCCTAATCGACATCCAGCTGAGGTAATTAATCACCTTAAAGCCATAATTTCCCCATTTAAACTCATCAGCAATTCGGTAGTATTCACATTGGTGGAACCTCGCCAACTGAGTAATAATAATCGTTGGGGAGTAACCCCAGAATATTACCAAAGAGCTGCCAAATATATAAACTTTAGGCTGAAGAAACGAGTACGATTGGATGCCACTTACATTCAATTTACAGCCAGACCATACAGGCAAAACCTGACAAGAGATGTTGTACACCTGTCAGGTGAGTCTAGGTCACATGTAGTTGACAAATTGATCAACACAATCAATTACCACAAACGGCTGTGGCTAGCAAGCCAAAATTGACTGTACATAATTGTTTTTCACCTGTGTGTGCAAGTGCACATTTATATAAACTATAAAATCCAAAAAACAAACAAAAATACAGCACAACTATATATTCACATTACTGCACCACAATATAATCTTTGCCAACCTTTATTAGGCAGGAATTTAGGCTGTGATTGTGCTGAATTTGGCACAAATGCAGACTAAATAAATTTGTAATTTCTTAGGTAGAAATTCTCACTACTAGGCTTGAGCTAGTTAGTAGTACATATATTATTCATTCTTGTGCTGACCCTATCAAGGGTGGGATTAAACCTTAGGATAACTCTGATTAGAGTATATCCATATTACTTATTCTTGTACTCATTATTCGTGTGTATACATTTTGAGTGCTGCTGAATGATCACCATTACATCTAATGGTGATAAAGATGAGCTAGCCGGACGAAAGTTAATGGTGAAGTTCGAGCACTGCTCAAAATAATTAGTTACTTCTTGTTAGGTAGGTAAATTAACCTCTGAACGAGGTAGTGTAGTCTATTCAAATATATTAGGCTATTATATTGATATTGAACTTCATTGAATGAGTCAATATCTCAGTTACCTCAGTAACAACTATTTACTGTCAAACCAGCCTTTACCAACCAAGATGGAAACGGCTGACAAAATGAAAAGGACCCTTATCGGTCTGAAAGGTCATTTGACCCGACAGATTACCAAATGTCAAAATCTGTCACAACAGTCACCTGTTGACTACCTTGAATTAGAAGATTTACTTCAAGTTGCTGAAGGCAAATTCACACATATTAAGCAACATATGAATCTGTATTTGACAGAACTTTACTCAACTTCTATAGGTGATAGTGAACTTGAGGATATTGTAAATGACTTAGCCCAGTATGAAGATGATATACAGGTTAAGCTTCAACCCGTTAAAAAGCAAATTGCTAAAAACAAATTAACAATAACTTCTACTGCACATCCAGATCCTGATGTCAAATTACCTCAGATCAACATACCCACATTCTCTGGTAACGAGAATGAAAGTTGGGATGATTTCTGGAGTAAATTCGTGGATGCAGTAGACTCTAAAGTCAACATTCCTCAAACAACTAAATTCACTTATTTACATGGCTTGTTACGAAATGAAGCCTTGAAAGTAATCTCTAACATAACACTGACCAGTGATGGTTACACTCTAGCTGTTCAATTGCTCAAAACCAACTACGATAACAAGGAGAGAACTATTACTGTCTTAGTTCAAAAATTACTAGATTTACCATCTGCTAATAATTCTTCCGATTCTCTCCAAACTTTCAGGCTAGAGTTAGAATCTTTACTCAAGGTCTTAAGCCTTAAAGTCCAAATTCAGACAGCTGAATGGATGACCAAAGTAGCTGTAAGGCGAAAATTACCAAGAGAAACTTTAGATAAATTGTGTACTATGTACAATAAAACCTTTCTTACCTTGAAAGAAATTACAGAAGGTCTACATACCTTAGTCGAAAGACAAAGAGCCAACCAAGATGGGAAAAGTGTTTCAAACTTCTCTACTAACTCCCATCGTAATTCCCCTAATGTTGACACCTCAGTCAAAGCCAAATCGACTTTAAATAAGTCTAATAAATTTAAACCTAGGACTGCTCCATCCACTGGAAAGGGGAGTGGTAATGTAGGTACTTATTCAGTATCTCCCTCTGATGTAACAAATGATTTGTCTGCTAAAGGGACAAAGTCAACCAGAGAGAGAAGGTGTCTGTTCTGTAGTCAAGAACATGCCACCTACCAATGCACTGTTTATCCTAACTTTAATACCAGGATTAAACGGTTACAAGAAATACACAGGTGCACCAAGTGCATGGGCTCTCATGATCCCAGTAAATGTGTAGTGCAACTACGTTCATGCAGTAGATGCAACAAAGGTATACATCATTATGCCTTATGTAGAAAAACTTCTACCCAATCCATGACAACTGGGGAGAATTCCACGAATTCTACCACAGTACAATATTGCAAAGGTACATCAAGAAATAAATGTACTTGCTACTGAGTCAGGCAATAATACCACTCTGCCTACAGCTCAACTCAAATTAATTAACAGGAAATCTAGAGTTAACACTAGAGGTCTTTTTGATCAAGGATCACAGAAAACCTTTATCACACAACAATTAGTCGAGCAGTTAAATTTAAAACCTGCCAAAAGTGTGAGATTGAATATTTCTGGTTTCTTGACTAATAGTGGAACTCGTGAATACCAAGTAGTTAAGGTATTAGTGAGACTTGGATCTTCCACTAGTCCAATACAAGCGGTAGTAGTAGATAAACTTCCTTCAGACCTGCAGGTCACAGGATTAGCTCGCACTGCGAAATATCTTAAACGAAACCGCATGAGGCTAACAGACTACAAAATAAATTCTGACTGCCTCACTGATGTTGGAATACTTATAGGCACTGACCATTATTATAAATTTATAACGGGATGCACCAGACAACACGGAATGAATTTGTCATCATCTGCTGGAGGCAAGTTGCTTACTGGACCGGTGCTTTTCCAACAAAATCCAGCGTCAACCAACCAACAATCTAACAATACAATAGTGGCGTGACTAGGCTTGGAACAGTCACCCCTACATTTCAGAGAAATATCTGAAGATAATGAGTCTGATCCACCTGTACATCGTCTGTGGGATTTAGACACTCTAGGTATTGTCCCTGAACAACCAAGCCCTGATGATATGTGGACTTACCAGCAATATCTGGATACAGTTGTCTATAAAGATAAACAATACTGGGTGAGACTACCATCGAAGTTTAATCATCCACAACTTCTAGTTAATTATTTCATGGCAGCCTCACAATTACAGTCTCAATTAATACGGCTGAAGAAGCAGCCAGACAAACTGAACATGTATCATCAACTAATCCAACAACAACTCAACAGTAAATTTATCGAAGTTGTTGATGATAATGATCGAAAAATAGGTCACTATTTACCCCATCACGCTGTGGTGAAAGATTCATTGACAACACCAATACGTATTGTCTTCAACTGTAGTGCTAAAGTGAAGCCAAACAGCGTGTCCTTGAATGAATGTCTCCAAACGGGACCTAGCCTAACACAAAGGCTATATGATGTGCTATTACGATTCCTTACTGGTATTTTTGCTTATACTGCTGATATCAGTAAAGCTTTCCTTAGAGTAGGCTTACAAGAAGAGGATCGTAATTACGCCAAGTTTCTCTGGATTAAGGACCCACTGGATCCTAACAGTGATATCATAACTTATCGTTTTGCCTCAGTGCTATTCGGAGCGACCTCCTCCCCGTTTCTACTTCAAGCAACATTAGATACACATTTCAGGAAGTCAAATAGCTCTTATAAGGCAGAAATCAGTGACAACTTGTATGTCGATAATTTCCAGGGAACTACAAATGATCAATCCAATTTGGTAGAAATCTACCATGAGGCTAACCGTGAGTTATTAGGAGCCAATATGCCACTACAATCATGGGCCTCAAATAATAAATCATTAAACCAGATAATCGAGAAAGAGTTTCCAGGTTATCAGGTGCCTAATCAATTAAAAGTTCTGGGTGTGAAATGGAACACAAGTACTGACGAGATGAATGTCAAGTCATTACAAACCGATAATTCATCCCTTACCATGAGAAAATTACTCTCGTATGTCAGTCAACCATTTGACCCTTTAGGCTTACTTAGTCCTATATTAATAAGGAGCAAACTCCTAATGCAGGAATGCTGGCAGAAACATATGGGATGGGATGATCCGTTGCCAACTGAGTTGCAAGATAAATGGCAGATACTCACAACGGATTTCAATCAGTTAGGTGTTTTGAAATTTCCTCGTAATGCTTCAGGACCAAACTTGCCCACAAATTTGCACGTTTTTTGTGATGCCTCTGGCAAAGCGTATGACGCTGTAGCCTACTTAGTCAATAGTGCACAATCAATTTTGCTCACATCTGAAGCAAGAGTTACTCCCATTAAGAAGAGATCTTTACCTCAAATGGAGTTAACTGCATTGCTGGTGGGAGTAAGATTAGCTCATTGCCTGACCAAGACACTCAATAATATCCACTTTGGTGAAATCTTTGTGTGGTCAGACAATGAGGCAGTCTTACAATGGGTAAGAAACATCAACAATATAACTCCCTACGTTAGTAATCGTGTTAGGGAAATTCATGAATTATCTGCTGGATATAAATTCAGACATGTTCCCACTAAGGACAATCCTGCAGATTACTTATCACGAGGGTTAACATTAAAACAACTTATCAAGTCTTCGATGTGGTTTAATGGACCTTCATGGCTTGTTAGTGGTCAGTAGCCCAAACAAAAGCCACAAGTCATAGTGACCAATATCACTACTCCCATGAAAGAACCAGAACCTCATCGAATCTTAGCTATTAATCCTCACCATTATTCTAACTTAAGTAAGTTATTAAGAGTGACAGCACATGTGTTTGACTTCCTTGCTAAGATAGGAATCAGACATAAGTTTCCCAATCCTATCCTTTACTGGATCAAACGTGCACAACAAGAGACATATGGAGGTGAATATGAAAACCTTCCAGATAAATTAACCAAGTCTCTAGGTATCTGGTATGATGCCAACACTCATAATATATTAAGGTGTAGAGGACGTTTGCTTCATGCAAAAATTGATTTGGATACAAAGAATCCGATCCTTCTACCACGTCACCACATTAATACAAAACTTCTAGTTTTACATCACCATCAATATGGTACTTTGCTTGGTGGAGTGTTAGACACTCTCACCGACCTTAGACAGAAATATTGGCTTCCTCAAGGTCGTCAAACAGTCAAATCAATTATTAAATTCTGTGTGATCTGCAAAAGATACGACGCTCGAGTGTGTCCTTACCCAGGACCTCCACCACTCCCTGAAGAAAGAGTAGTTCATCTTCGTCCCTTTGAGACCACTGGTGTCGATTACACAGGAGCCTTGCTTCTCACTGGCAATCCAGATAAGATACCAGTGAAAGCTTATATTTGCCTCTTCACGTGTGCTACCACACGAGGCGTACATCTAGAAGTGACTTCGGACATGAGTGCTGAAGCCTTCATCCAAGCTTTTCGTAGATTTGCAGCTCGCAGATCCTGTCCCAAACTAATGATATTGGACAATGGTTCAAATCTTGTAGCAGGAGAAGCCTGTCTACGAGAGGTATGGAATCATCCAGAAGTGCAGTCAGTCCTGCAGAGACGACAATGCCACTGGAAATTAATTGCTCCCAGAGCCCCCTGGCAAGGTGGGTTCTACGAACGTATGATAGGAACTGTCAAGAAGTGTTTAAGGAAGACCTTACATCGACAGAAAATTAGTTACTCCAAACTCCAAACATCTTGTCGTGGAAATCGAGGCGCGAGTCAACAATAGCCCATTAACATACCTATCAGATGATTTCTCACAGAGAGAACCTCTGAGTCCCTCGCACTTTATACATGGAGGCCTGCTAAGCCCTCTAATACCTTTGGCAGAAGAGGACCCCGTCGACCCTTCACATGTAAGCAGGAGTGACTTAGTAGAAAGTTACCAACATCTCTCATGAGTAATTTAAAGGTGGAATGAGGTATGGACTCGAGAGTACCTCACAGCTCTACGAGAGTACCACTACGGAGCTTCGAGCCCCTATAATAAAGTTCAACTTAAACCAGGAGACCTAGTATTGGTTGACAGTGATGGACCAAGGTCAGAGTGGCCCATAGGCAAAATTGTTGCTATCCACCCAGATCACCAAGGCATCCTGAGAGTAGTAAAGGTTTTGTGCCAAGGCAACACTACCCTAAAAACCTTAGATAAGTTGGTACCGCTCGAATTAGCATAACGAGAGTGTTTATCAGAACCAGCTTCACCAACAGTTTCCGAGGACAACAATTCTGATCCACCGAGCAACCGCCCCACTAGAACTGCTGCTCAACAATGCAAACGGAAACTACAAGCCTATTATAGCTCTGACCAAGAGCAAATAATTTCCCATCCAATTTGAGTAATCATTATGATACTGTGCTGTGATGTCAAGTAACAAATCGTTACAAGTTACAATGACCCAGAACATTCTCATCACAGTGGATTCTCAGTTACTTTAAATTGTATGATTTAATTCTTAATTTGTTGTATAGGCTATTAATAATAACATTATTTCGTCTAGAGTATCTGAGAGTTTGCAAGACTTTAAGACTTAGTAACATAAACATTACATGTCATAGCGACACCAGTCACAGAGTTTATTGTAGGCTTTATTAGTCATTAACTTTAGATGATTCCCAATAACATGTTCCATTCAATGTGAATTTCTTTGCAATGACTTAAGTTTCTTGTATGTCCTTGCCAATTACGGGACATCCGTTATGTGTGTACTAACATACTAACATTAATACTAACTTCGGGATAGGTATGTCAGTACTCAACATTGCACTGCTGACCCGAGAAATCTCCCCCCGGAGTTATGTTGGAAATTTCCAACACTAATACAATACTATTGTATTATAATAAATCATTATTATTATATACTAACTACAGTAGTCACTAAATTTACTAACAGTAATGTTAACATAAACTAACCATTATATCTGCGTATTAATGCTGGAATTCTTACGAAATCAAGCACCAATATTGCGTCAGATTATATCTAGTTAAACACATTTATTGCCAATGTGCTAGAGAATTGAATGTGGTTCTCTAAAATCATCAGTATTCTGTGTGATAATTATTTACGGATAACATAACTCCCAAATAATTCTAAATCGAGAGTTTTTAGTTACAATTGTTATTAAGTAATAGTTTTTCTGTCACGCGTGAATGCCATGGAGAAAACTATAATCTTCTCCATTTCTCGTTTACCACCATAAGACGAGAAAGCAATAATATTTAAATCTCTAGAATCACAACCCAATCCTTATTAAAGTATTTCAACCACAATTGCGCGAAATAGTATTATTCGTGATAAATAATTTCTGTGGTGAATGCGGGACGCGGGTTGGAGAGGAAGGAGACGCCATTGTTGAGACTGGTGTTGGGGAGTGAGCAGCCAGCGTGCGTACTTGGATAGAAGAAAGTCGTGGCGGCAGAGTCTGAGACACGTGGCATTGGGATTACAGCAAGAATTACACTGATACTCAACTTATAACGAATAATTATTCTTCCACGTACTCCATAGTGCTCGGTCAAACAATAACGCGTCGAGAATTAAGCCAAACTCTCAATCACGTGTACAACATCGTGGAAGTTTGAGACTGAGACGTGATATCGGCAGACTTCAGCATATACTGCGCTCATGCTAAGTATATTTTCTTTCTTGATGCATCATTAGAGATTGTATATTTCGTGGGTAGTCTGTCATTACATAGCGGGACGACAATAAATCCAATGTTAGTACCGCATTAATATTCATTTTCTATTTTCATAAATTTTGAGATTTAAGTAGCCTAATTCAATGCTACGTAATATCCTTTAAACTATAGCTCGTATGTGAGGAGTCAACGAGTCGTTAACTACATTCGTGTTATTCACCTCTAATGGCTTACTGTGTGGAGATCCTGAGATCACGAGGACGAAGCACGAACGATGTCATAGAAATCGTCTTAAAGCTAAGACTTTTTGTACACATTAAATTATTCCAATTTATTATACATATCCATAATATTATCATATCAAGTACTTACTATATGAATTTGGAGATTGGTGTGTTTACTTAGATGATTGCTCTTTAATCCTAACAATCATTAATATTCTCTATTTGGATTTACCTATTGATTCTATAATATTTTGGTCATAATATTCTTTACTCAACAATGAACTGGTGATGAACCACACTAGTTCCTAGACGTATATGAAATTCTAGCAATACCCCCCCCACCCATTGTAGGTGTTTGAGGCTCTGACTTTAGTTAATTAACCATACAGTCCATTATTTATTTAAGTGATTATTCTTTCTAATATTTATCCATAGACACTGGTTCTTCCTTGTGTTTCTAATGATCACTTTTTATTAGTTTCCCTCTTTTCTCAAAAGTGGGTGGTCCTTCGTTATTAAATTAAATAATTAAATAATTGAGTCAAGCCCCAGATATCCCACATATGCATTGCCTTGTACTTATTACCTGGTAGTGTATAAGAGTATGTTTGATTTCAATAAGTTATTGATAATTACTTGAGCTGTCTTGCTTTTTTTTTGCCTGTGCTAACTAACTTTGTTTTTTCAAGGAGCAGTGATTTTAATTTTTGTGTTGCCTGTGTTATGGCTTATTGTTTCTGAAGTTTATTTGATCACTTGCTGGTGTTATATATATTTCCTGAGCCTCTATAGTGAATTAACTAATTAAATAACTTTCCAGTGATTTTAAATTTTATTTACATTTTTTTTTTGTGCTCTGATAATTCAGTGCCTTCCTAGGTACTGTACTGATTCTCGAGCCTTTTTGACTGTGTGCCATTTGTTTACCTGGAGAAGAACGTTTTTGTGAGCGAAGGTCTTGACTATTATGTCAACACTTCTTTATTAAGGTGAGTGTCATTGCTTGTGCCAGTGGAGCATGCAATCCTTGTTTTTTACCTTTTATTAGTATCGTGCAGTGTTCGAAGTGCCCCAGTGATTTTAGTGAACCCCATTATTAAACCTTCATTATGGATGGATTGTATCCTAAGTTTTAGACGAACCTTCGGTGAAGGAACTAAAGCGTCTCACTAAGCCAGTTCTTGTGGTAATTGCCCAGAAACTGGAAGTCGCTCTAACCGCTCCCTTGTTGAAGAAGTCCCTGGGCACCTGGTGGATGATGAGAAGTTGACCCAGGAGGCTTTAGACGAGTTAAACGAAGGCTTCAGTAATGTCGTGGCTTTGAAATGTTTAGAGTTGGAGTCGCAACAAAAACAGACTAAGCAACTGGCTATTCGGCAGCAAATGGAGGCTGCTCTAGGAGCTTTAGGGCAAGCTAGGCTTGATGCAGGTGGAAACCCAAGTGAGGAACTTGCCCGCTCCTTAGCCGCTGCTATCTTGCACAGAGACGAAGTTTTACCTCCTTTCACAGAATAAGACCTGATCTTTTTTAATCACTTCTCCAAAGTGGCAACCAGTCTTAAGTGGTCCATAGATCAGTGGGTAGCCCGGTTGCAAGGGAGATTGACGGGTAAGGCACAGAAGATTTTTGCGTCCTTACCTTTGGACAGGTGCTTTGAATATCAATTCGTAAAAGAATCTAATTTTAAATGGCTATGGATTAAATCCCGAGGTACATAGGCAAACATTTAGACAGCTCAGACGCTCATCCACCCAGTCGTATGTTGATTTCCTTAGGAAAAAGATAGTTTTTTCTGAGAGATGGCTCCACTCCACTAGTGTTAATACTTTTGATGGCCTAAAAGATCTCCTCAAGGAGGAGTTTCTACCCTGCCTCCCTTATAAAACTGCAGCCCATTGGTTTAAAAATGTAAAACTAAGACTGTTCAACAAATAGCATTGCTAGCTGATGAACAAGAACTTTTGAATAAAATGCCTTACCGAGCTCAATATAATACTTCCCCTGTTACTACTAATGTTGCCAGACCTCCCTATGAGATCCCACACCACTACCACGTCTTCCACTGTGCCAGTGCAACTCAGATGACTTCTCCTAACCCTAAACCCCCGGTTCAGAATTCTCAGTCAAGTTTCAGACCTAACACTAATGTTAGAAGTTTAAATTTCGAGGGCCCCTCTAGGCCACAGTCTGACCGGTTGTGCACTCCTTGTAATAAGAGAGGTCATCTTGTTCAGTCCTGTTTCCAGTTGCAACCTGAACTCAAAACTATTGGTTTTGTGTTGAGTTCATGGTGTCAACCCATTCAATCTGATTCAGTAACAGTTCGTCCCAATTGGAGAACTGTTTATGCCCCATACACATGTATATGGGACACCTATGGTGTGTTGATGGTCACTGAAAGCCAGTCACTATGCTCCGAGACACAGGCACGTCTCAGAGTCTGATTGTTCGCCATGTTCTGGATGGCGAACCGCATGAAGCTTAACAGTAGTTTATTTACTAACTTAACCACTAATACAATGGGTGCCTGATATACTTTAAATTGGCGTCAGAAAGGCTATGGTTGCATTAGCGAGACTCTAGACGTCTGGCTAAACGATTCGAATCCACTCGTGGCGAAACACCTAACTTAACACAGTTGACAGTAATCATTAACATGGCAACCTAACTACTTGGTATACAAAGGGATCACAAGAGTTCCAACCGGATAATCGGGTAATGATGATATTGCAATAAACACAATGGCACTGTCAATGGAACAGGCAATAACATGCACAATAATAATGTCACACAATAACAAAATGTGTGGTGTATGTGAAGCTCACATTCACAGACGAGTGAAATGCAGTGATACCACAGATAACCAAGCATTCACCGTCGATTCACCTATAACCTTTGACAGGTATGATTATGTGAGAACTGCGGTTGATCCCTCGGATCAACACAGACAGACACAATAAAACAATGACAAGATCTTGTACTTAAAGATGGGTTACCTCTCTTACTCCTCACTCATTCAGGCACATTTATGCAAGCACTTGTAGGTGGCCTGATAGCTGGTTTCCTCGTTCTGAAGTGAGACCATTGACGACAGGTTTCCCACAATCCATACTCGACACGGGAGTACTCGCAGGAGGGCGCGCTGTATGTCAGACAAACGCGCACACTCTGGCACTGGCGGTGAGTAAGGGTGGTGACGTCACATGGTACAGTGAGGGCGGCGGCGGGCGCCTCGAGGCTACACGAGGTACTGATGTACTAGCTACATGCTCTGGACAGTGGCGGCTGGTGGCTGCAGGTTATATGGTACCATGCAGGTACACTTGTGGTAAAGTCACATACAAGTTACTTATGCAGCGGCACTCCTTAGTTCACTCCAGGTCACTCACAGATGATCTCCACTTGTCACCAGGGGTTACCTGATACCAGTCTGTTTCGCTCTGGTGATTTGTCACTTAGGCTTCTGAACAATATATTCACGAACGCGATTCCGGGCAAACGTTGGTATATTGAAAAGACGCTAAGTTTAACTTGACGGTGAGGAATGGACGGTGTTCAGTTTATTGGCCGATAGACAGAACAGGACACATCTTCTGTGTAAGGGCTCCCACACGAGAATGCTTTTGCCAGCGGCTCCGGGCATCTCGTCGGACACACACAAGAGAGTTACAATTTAACAAATAGCATTGCAGCAAATGAGCGGGAACCAATCATAATGACCGTTCCCTGATCAATAGGAGAGGTGACGTCATGAACACGTCACGACCACGTCACAGTTGTTATTCTCCATTGTGCAGGTTGAGGTTGACCTCAGGGTCAGATGCTGTCCTGTCGCCTCACTGGCGTCTCTCACGCTGGCACCTCCTATGTACTCACTGACCCTTTGTGGCAAGTATGCTTAACTTCCCTGTATCTGCTTCCTGCCTGGACATACGGCGGTCTCTGTATTATAAACGTATTCTTGGTTAGGTGGCCATTCTGTAGATACCCAACATGCCAGTTTATTATCCAGGGTTAACAGAGATAGGGCCTTGTGCACGAAGTCGGTGCACTGTGCACTGCAATGAGCCATTCTAGTCAGCTGTGGGAGAATCTTGAGAGAGACACTCTCACATCACACCCCAACAAAGACCAAGCCCCACATAGTGGTGCTCGTTCACCTCACACTGCTGACGCACGTGCACGTACTGAGTGCACGTGGTGCAGCTGGGTCGAGCGGACCCCGTTTTCTATACTGCTAGGCGAGGCGGGTCCTCGTCTAGACTATTTCCTTCTGTTAAGTGAGGAATGTCTTCAGTCACCGGGTCACATGTGGCTATCTGTTCAGGTCTTGAGCAGGAACTGTGGTTGGACGTAGCTCCAGCTCTGGGTCGGCTCAACGCCTCGAAACCTTAAGTGGCGCTAGTCTGTCCATTGCCTCTCTCCACCTTTGTCATGCCTGAAACATCAGAGCCACACTGGGAACTAGTGTCTGGTGATTCGTGTTGCATTACCTCGCTCATGTCTCCCTCGTTCGACGTCTCATTAATCACCCCTGATCTACTCAACCAGTCAGCACCAACCTTGTCAGCTCCCTTTATGTAAACCACGCGGAATGTGAACTGTTGAAGGAACAACACCCAGCGCTTTATTCTAGGGTTTGCGTTTTTAAGCGTACCGATGTGGCCAAGGGGTTGGTGATCTACTTGAAATGTGAAACACTTACCGTAGAGATACTGGTAGAATTTCCTTACTCCCACGACAGCAGCGAGGAGTTCCTTTTCTACAGTGGAGTACTTCTGCTCAGCATCGCTCAATTTACGACTGGAGTACGCAATTGGCCAGATTTCACCGTCGTACTCTTGCATGAGTACAGCACCAATACCTGTATTTGAGGCATCTGTCCGGATGGTGTACTCCCTGGTAGAATCTGGTAGCCTAAGGATGGGTGCTTTAGTTAGCTTCTTCTTGAGCGTCGAGAATGCTGAGTTCTCCATTTCTGTCCAACGTACTCTAACAGGTGCATTCTTCTTGGTGAGATTAGTTAGCGGAGTTGCTATAGACGTGAAATTGGGAATGAAAGTTCTGTAGTACCCTGCAAGTCCCAGGAATGACTTAACCTGTGTCTTGGTGGCAGGTGGAGCAGCTTCACTAATCTTCTCAGGCAGCGGCCTGGTGAACCCTCCTCCTATCACGTGACCAAGGTACCTGACCTCCTTGCACCTCAACTCACACTTAGTGGGTTTTGCAACCATTCCTACTTCTTGTAGTCTTGCCAACACTTGCCTTAGCAAGGTCAGATGTTCTTCCCACGTAGCAGAGTGGATGAGCACATCGTCCACGAACACTTCTACTACAGTAATTCCCCCCAAGACCTTGTGCATAGTTCTGTTGAACACGGCTGGGGCGTTCACCAGTCCAAAAGGAAGAACTGTGAACTGGAAGAGACCTTCGCTAGTCATGAAGGCAGTGGAGCGCTTACTGTCTTCATCTAATGGAATCTGCCAAAACCCTTTTGTCAGATCAAGCTTGGAGAAATAACAACTGGAAGCTAACCTCGAGAAGATCTCATTTTGATTGAACATTGGTTCAGCATCAAACTCTATGATGGAGTTCAACTTCCTGAAGTCGAGGCAGATGCGCACACCTCCCCCAGGCTTCTTCACTAACACCATCGGGCTTGAGTATGGTGAGGTCGACTTCTCTATTACTCCCGCATTAATCATATATGCCAGTTCTTCTCTCACCTGTGGTACAAGGTGATGAGGAACAGGATATGGTTTTGTGTGTACCGCTTGCTGCTCTAGCAAAGGTATGCATACCTTATATGTATGGTATACATAGGTATACCCTCTACCTTTGCTACCTTAGTGACGTCAGAGAGTACCTCCTTGTACTCTGCTACCAGTCGAGTAACCTGGTCGACTTGATCTTCAGACAGCTGATCATCAACCTTATCATCTCGGTGTGTCTCCTGCTGCTGTTGATTGAAGAGACCTGGTTGACCTACCTCCTCGTCGGCGGTTATCACTGAGACACCGCGGCGATCGTTGCTGAGAGCAGTGGGTGGTCGATTGGCCCTGTCGATGTCGAGCCCTTGGTCCTCTCCTGTTCTTACGTCTTACATGCTTCTTCGGCTTTGTGGATCCATCTACAGGTGGGTCTTCGTAACGTTTGAGCATGTTGCGTTCTTTTGCTTGTTTCACCTTTGCAGACACTCCCTGAATGTCTCGTAATTTCAAAGGTTTTCCTGGGCGAGTCGACTTGTTGCTCTCTGACCTCGTAGTGACAGCTGCCACGAGCGAGTTACCTGTTAATGGAGTTGCTGTCGCTTCAATCAGAGGTTTTGCTTCTTCATTACTTCACAGCTTGCTTTTTCTCCCTTATTCTTTAGCTGGGTGAGGATGTGGTCACTCCCTGTGACGTCATCCCCGGGCGAGTCACCTGCTCCAGCTGACTGAGGGCGGCCGCACTCAGCTGAGGCCGAAGCTTCCTCACTCTCCACCCGTTTTCTTTGAGGGTGGACTTGGGCAATTAGAGACTCCCGGAACATTTTCCCAATATAAGTCCATATTCAGCACGTTCCTGTTGAATGGCACGGATTTTACCTTTGATGTAAGGTGTGTCGACCCACACATACACCTCCACCATGTCTTTAGCAGTGCCATTTGGGAATTTGACATAGACATGTCTACCTGTCTCAGATCCTGGCTTTACTAGGCTGGTTCTCACCATGTGGGTAGTGGCGCCTTTGTCACGGAAGACTTTCGCCGATTTTCCGTTAACATTTCCGTTCACCACCTCAAGGGTCCAAGCTAGTGGATCCTTTCTAACGTTGGGATGTTTCTTACCACTTCAGCTCACACCTGCTATGTAACCTGATTTCGATTTTGCCTTGCAATCAGCTGCACGATGACCTGGCTTACCACAGTTGTAGCATTTGTGCACATGCTTGTTGGAGGAGTTTCTCTGCTCCCCCGACACACCAGTCTTAGGCTTAGCTCCGTCGCCAGTACCTGTAGCATGGTCCTTCTCGTGCGGCTTCACCCCTTTCACCTGTCTCCTGGCCCCAGCCCACAGATCAGCTTGCTTGGCCAGAGACAGATTTGACATAACTTCCTGCTCTTTGAGCTTGATGCGCAGAGAAGATTCGCATGCTTCTAAGAACTGTTCACGAATCATCAGTTGATAGAACTCCATGCTCCCAGGAGCAGTTTCCATGAGTTTACAGTAACGGTTTAGACTCGATTCTAACCGCTGTAACATTAGCACATATGACTCCCCCTTTTGCAATTGAGCCCTACGGAAATTCTCTAGCATTCGGTCTGCAGTGATGCCAAAACCGTTCAGCAGTGCTCTTGTCAATGCCTCGTAATCTCCGCGCTGGTGCGGACCCAGACTGTGGTAGATAGTTAGTACCCTTTAACAATGCACTAAGAGCGAGTGCCCACTTTGATCTTTCCCACCCGCAATCAGCGGCGAGACCTTCGAAACGCTTGATGTATGCATCCATCGAGTCGCCCATTCATTCAAGTTAGCTAGTTTGGGTAATTTGACAGTCTTACCTTGTTCAACGTTAGTCTCTGTTGAACGACCACTTGTCTGGTCATCCTGCCTCGCTTGCAACTGCATGAGAGCTATGCGTTCAGTACTCTCTCTGTTCTGCTGAACAGTCCAGCGTTTGTTTTCTCTCTCCTGCTGATCAGTCCAGAGTTTGCTTTCTCTGTCGTGCTGATCAGTCCAGAGTTTCATAGCTTGCTCTGCTACTTTATTCCCTTCGAATCCCAACCCCTTAACCTGGTCGCGGTATTCCTCTAAGGTGAATAAGTGCGAGCCTGTAATACCTACTCTTTGAGTTGGTGTCGTTCACAAGGATCTTTTGGGCAGAGATTCTTCCCCGTAGAATCCCCCCAACGAAGTTTTTAAAGGGCTAGATTCCCGTGTGACTCCGTTTTCTCTCGCAGCATACGTGATTCTAGTGACATCATTCTCGGTGACGTCACCCACAGAGGTCTCTACCTCCAAGTTGTCTCTCACTTGGGTCTCTCCCACTGTGTTCTCTCACCGGGGTCTCACCTCCGATAGCCTCATCTAGTGTGATGAGGCTCGTGCACGCTACCTCAGTACTACCCTGCATGCGTGCTTGTAGCATCACCTCTTCCACAGCCCGCATGTGCTGCTCCACTCGTTCCTTACACTCTAGCTCAGTAAGAGTATCGTAGTCGTCAGGTCTATGAGCGGTCAAGGCCAGGTGAAGATGCAGGTAGCGCTGTTTGTACTTTCCACTCTCAGACATACTGGTGGTGTGTGTATCTAACTGGGTGTTAAACGTCCTCTGAATACTGCTCGCCACTTTTGAATTTTCTGAGAAAATTTAAGTGCGAAATTTTTACTGTACAACCTAGCTCATAGGTTCCAACTAAGCCAATCATGTTGGGCACCAGATGTGGGGGTTTTCTTTTTTCTTTCACGACTACAATGCCTACGTCGCCAATGTACATGTGGCAGACGCTTCACGAAGCTGTCGGAATTAGCAGAGAAAAATACGAGAGCAACCGAACAGGGCCTGGGAGCAAGGTCGAGTTAGTCCTTGAGGGTCTCTTCTCAGACTAGCCTCTCCTGGTCCTGGTCCACGTTTATTGTTGGAATCTCCTCAATGATTTAACACTTTAAGGGACTCCTAGGGTCCTCATCACATTTATAGTTTAGTGAATTAGGCAACTCGGTGTTGGAGACACCTGGAGCTGAAGGCTTGAGTAAATAGTTGACAGTATTCAGAAGTGGTTCAATGGAAACGCCGCATAAAGCTTAACTGTAGTTTATTTACTAACTTAACCACTAATACTAAGGGTGCTTGATTAACTTTAGATTGGCGTCAGAAAGGCTATGGTTGCATTAGCGAGACTTTTGACGTCTGGCTAAACTATTCGGATTCACTCGTGAAGAAACACCTAACACAGTCGACAGCCAATCATTAACACGGCAACCTCACTGCCGGTATGCAAAGGGATCACAAGAGTTCAACCGGAATGAGTCTGGCCCTATCTTCGGTAGGGGACACACGTGCTGCATCGGCGCTCCAGCAGTTGGTGGTGTTTGCCAGTTTGGCCGGTTGAGGGCGGGTGTGTGTCTACCCGCTTGTGCTGACGTGGCGTTACGATGGGAGTCCCTCTCCCCCCTGTCGTCCGGGCTCAGTCTGTGGGACTAGAGTTCTCTGTGCGGGCTGGTTACCCGGAGATTGCGCTGGCTTGTGATATGCTCTCTGTTCCTTGTGTTTGAGATTTATGGGGTCGAGTTGGTAACGGCCCGTAGGGTGATTGTGAAGTTCACAGAGGAGGTGGCGTATCGCGATTTTCTCCGGCGATACGAGGGGCGGACACTGCCCCTGCCGGATGGTGCGGGCACTGTAACCCTCTCTGATAGAAGTGGTGCACTTACTTACGTCAGTGTGCATGGGGCTCCCTTGGAGTTTCCAGAGGGTCTGCTACGGCGGTATTTCGGCCGGTTTGGCGCAGTTGTTAGTGTAAGGTGAACGTGGTGTCTTCTAGTCCTCTTAAGGGTGTGAGGTCTAACATTCGCACCCTGGGCATGAGACTCCGAGCGGATATTCCGTCCTCTGTGCGCCTTATGGGGTACAACGTTCGGGTGTTTTACACCCGCCAGCCGCTGACGTGTTATCGTTGTGGTCTTTTGGGCCATCAGGTTGCTGCCTGTTCTGCGCCTGCCGTTGCACCAGTGAATCTCTTCAGTGAGGAGAATTTTCCGCCACTTCCTGTGGGGGATGATTCGGTGGATGTGGACGTCTCTTCGACTGAGGAGGTGCCCTCTGTTTCAGCTGTTGCTCCGCCTGTTGCGCCCCCTGTTGTTGTCGCCTCTCCTCCGGTGGTTGTGTCCTCACCTAGTGCTCCGCCTGCTCCGGCTGGTGTTCCTGAGCCTCTTCCGTCTGCCGTCTGCTCGGACCCCTCGTCTTCCGGTTCTTCCTCTGCTGCGTCTGTCCTGGTCCCTGCACCCTCGCTGTCTGTGCTGGGTGATGGGGTGGCTGCGGAGCCTTCTGCTGTGTGTGGTCCGGTTCCCCCTGTGGTAAAGGCTGCTGCCGTTCTGCGTCGGGCGTCGGTTCGTCCGGCTAGTGGTGCCCGTGCCTCTGGATCTGCTTCCGGCTCTGACGATATCCGACCGGAGCCCAAACGTTCCAGGCGTTCGTCTACGGCCTGGGCTGATGTTGGGGACTTGAGTGACTGTGGGTCTTCAGGTGTTGACGGCGTGGATTCGGCTGAGTCGTTGTCTCCGCGGTTGGTGGTGGTGGAGGTTCATGTGCCTGCTGGTGCTAATGCCCGTGTCTCGGGTGTGTCTCCTGTGTCTTCCACGCCCGGGGGCTCTCCACAGTGGGGTGTGGTGGCTTCCGCTGCCAGGGATGGTGCGGATGCTGGTGCTGGGCGTGGCTTGGTGGTGACTTTACGTAAGGATACACACCGCCGTGATTCCCTGCAGTTGTCTGGTGGTGTGCCCATGGCCACTGGTGCCCCTGTGGTGGTGCCCTCTGTCGAGCCCCGTCCTGCGGTGTTGTGCCTTGAATACCTGGAGGCCCGGGTTGCCGAGTTCCTGCTGCTACCTCGGCGGGAGGACTTTTCTGGTGGTTGGGTTCTGGGTGTATGGGATCGGGTGGCGGCTACTGGCGTCCGGAGGGACACCGTGTGGGTTCCACGTCTGCGGGTGTTTGTTTCCGAGGTTCCGGTTCGCATGGCGCCCCCGGTGATAGGTCATGCCTCCTGGACTACGTGGCTGCTTTGGGAGGCGTTCAATGTGCGGTTTCCACCGGATATGTTCCCGGGCAAATATGCACGCTGATTTCATGTTACTGTAGTTGTTGTTTTTGTTGGTATTCTTGGCTAGTTGGGTGCTGTGCGAAGTGTCTTGTTCTGTTTCTTGATGTGCTTTATGTTGTTTTATTCTCGGTCCTTCAGGCCAGTGCATGTATGTTGTTGTGTTTGTACCTGTTTTGTTTTCTGGTTTGCGAGGTTTGCTTGTTTATTATTACTGTTTATTTTGGCCTCGCATTTGTTTGTTACAGGGCGGATGATTTGGTGTGAGTGTTTTTGTTCCTGTATTGTTTTTGTGCTGTAGTTTTCACCTGGTGTTTTCATATTGCTTTACCTGTTGTACGTGTTTGTTCTTTATGTTTTGTTTGGAATGTATTGTGATTGTCCTGTTATGTTTCCTGTTATGCCTCTTGATGTATGTTTTGTTTTATGAAGGTTTTGTTTTGTGATGTTACTGTGATTGCTACTTTGGCATTGTATTATGTTTTGTGCCTTGTTGTATGCTGTATTTTTCTATGCATTTATCGTGTTTGTGTTTTGTTGTGCTTTGCTGTTGGCCCTTCTGGCCGGTGGTCTACTGTTTTATTTTGTTCTGTTCTGTATTGTGTTGTTTTTATTGTATTTAAATTGCATTCTTTGCATGTAAAAATAAAAAAAATAAAAAACTTAACACAGTCGAACGCCAATCATTAACACGGCAACCTAACTGCCGGTATGCAAAGGGATCACAAGAGTTCCAACCGGATACTCGGGTAATGATATGAAATAACTTAACAATGGCACTGTCAATGGGACAGGCAATAACATGCACAATAATAATATCACTCAATAACTTAATGTGTGGTGTATGTGAAGATCACATTCACAAACGAGTTAAAAGCCGTGATACCACTCAGATAAACACGCATACACCGTCGGGGTGTCTTCACCTATACCTGTTTCAGGTATGAGAAGGTGAGAACTGTGGTTGATACCTCAGATCAACACAGACAGACACAATAAAACAATGACAAGATCTTGTACTTACAGGTAGGGGTACCTCTTATTCACTCACTCACACAGGCACATTATGCAAAAACTCGTAGGAGGCCTGGCAGCTGGTTTCCTCGTTATGACGTGAGACCATTGACGACAGGCTTTCCCACAAACCGTATATGACACGGAGGGTTTTCACAGGAGGGCGCGCTGTATGTCAACAGACACACACAAACACACTGATTGCACTAGCGGTGAGTAAGGGTGGTGACGTCTCTTAGTGTGAGGCAGGGCGGCTGGCGTCTGTCGGCTCGAGGTACCGAGGTACTGAGGTACTAGCTACACGCTCTGGACAGTGGTGGATATCGGCTGCAGGTTATATGGTACCATGCGGTACACTGTGGTAAAGTCACACACAGGTTACTTAGGCAGCGGCACTCCTTAGTTTACTCTAGGTCACTCACAACGATATCTCTTTGTCACCAGGGGTTACCTGATACCAGTCTGTTTCGCTCTGCTAATTTGTCACTAGGCTTCTGAACAATATAGTCACGATCGCGATTCAGGGCGAGCGTTGGTATATCGAAAAGACGCTGAGTTGAACTTGATGGTGAGGAATGGACGGTGTTCAGTCTATTGGCCGGTAGACAGACCAGGACACGTCCTCTGGCTACAAACTCCCTCACATGAATGCTCTTGCCAGCGACTGTAGGGCATCTTGTGGGACACACACAAGGGATTACAACTTGACCAATGGCATTGCAGCAAAAGAGTGGGAACCAATCATATTGATCGTTCCCTGATCAGTAGCAGAGGTGACGTCATGAACACGTCACGACCACGTCACAGTTGTTATTCTCCATCGCGCCGGTTGAGGCTGACCCTAGAGGTTATTTTGTCACGTCGCTGGCGTTCTCTCTACTCTCTCACGCTGGCACCTCCTGTGTACTCACTGACCCTGTAGCAAGTATGCTTAATTTCCCTGTATCTACTTCCTGCCTGGACATACGGCGGCCTCCGTATTATAAACGTATTCCTGGTTAAGTGGGCATCCTGGAGATATTCAACATGCCAGAATACCATTCAGGGTTAACAGAGAGAGGGCTTGTGCACGAGGATCGGTGCACTGTGCACTGCAATGAGTAATTCAAGTCAGCTGTGGGAGAATCTTGAGAAACCATCCTCTCACAATCAGAACAGTCAATACAGCTGGACTAGGATATGGAATATTGGCTGGCAAAATGAAAAAGGAGTAGACAGGATGTAAGTTGTATAATATTTAAAGAGTGGTGATAATGGAAATTAAAATTCAAACAATTAATTAACTAGAACCAAAATATTAGATATTGGAACAATTACAGGAAAAATTCTAATAACAAATAATAATCACAGTGAGATTATTGTGATGCTATGACCTGAGTACACATGAGTTTAGTCAGGTCTGACACACACATATAAACATTAGTTTAGTCAGGTCTGACACACTCATATAAACATTTAGTTTAGTCAGGTCTGACACACACATATAAACATTAGTTTAGTCAGGTCTGACACACACATATAAACATTAGTTTAGTCAGGTCTGACACACTCATATAAACATTAGTTTAGTCAGGTCTGACACACATATCTAAACATTAGTTTAGTCAGATCTGACACACATATGAAGACACAAAAGGAACAATTGCTGTGAGAAAGTCAGAGTATGAGATGACATCACTGCCTGTCCGCTACTCTGTGACAGGCTGACAGAAAGCAACGTCATCAACAGCGACACAGAGCAGTGGTACCGTTGACCTCCGTCCTCGCTCCTGGAGCGTCGTTGACGTGGAACTGAATGAGAATGACCAGGTAGGTGACCACGACGCTCACCACCTGGGGAGGGGGAACAGCTGTCACAAGTCGTGGGAGCATTTACATTGTTATATTAGAAACTGTACCTTCAGTAAATAGGTACCTGGAAATTTAACAACTACTACTGGCTGCTTCCTGAGGAGTGTGTTAGAGAGAAATACATGCAGCGGTCATAATACAGGAAAAATTAAATTGGTTAGAAAGGCGGAGTCCATGAGCGAATAACTCGATTCTGCAGGCACAAATAGTCAACACAGGTTAGTAGTGATACAGTGGAAGAGTTGTGATCATGTCCCCCCTTACTCTTCTCTCGCCCAGTGCCGTAAGGTGCATTTCCCGCAGCCTTTCCTCATAACTCATGCCTCTTAGTTCTGGGACTAGTCTAGTAGCATACCTTTGGACTTTTTCCAGCTTCGTCTTGTGCTTGACAAGGTACGGGCTCCATGCTGGGGCCGCATACTCCAGGATTGGTCTTACATATGTGGTATACAAGATTCTGAATGATTCCTTACACAGGTTCCTGAACGCCGTTCTGATGTTAGCCAGCCTCGCATATGCCGCAGACGTTATTCTCTTTATGTGGGCTTCAGGAGACAGGTTTGGTGTGATATCAACTCCTAGATCTTTCTCTCTGTCTGTTTCATTAAGTACTTCATCTCCTCCTTCATCTCCTGTGTGTGTGTGTGTGTGTGTGTGTGTGTGTGTGTGTGTGTGTGTGTGTGTGTACTCACCTATTTGTACTCACCTATTTGTGCTTTCAGGATCGAGCACTGACTCTTGGATCCCGCCTTTCCAGCAATCGGTTGTTTACAGCAATGACTCCTGTCCCATTTCCCTATCATACCTAGTTTTAAAAGTATGAATAGTATTTGCTTCCACAACCTGTTCCCCAAGTGCATTCCATTTTTCCACTACTCTCACGCTAAAAGAAAACTTCCTAACATCTCTGTCACTCATCTGAGTTTCCAGTTTCCACCCATGTCCCCTCGTTCTGTTATTATTACGTGTGAACATTTCATCTATTTCCACTTTGTCAATTCCTCTGAGTATTTTATATGTCCCTATCATATCTCCTCTCTCCCTTCTTTTCTCTAGTGTCGTAAGGTTCAGTTCCTGCAGACGCTCTTCATATCCCATCCCTCAACTCTGGGACAAGCCTCGTCGCAAACCTCTGGACCTTCTCCAGTTTCTTTGTGTTTCTTCAGGTGGGGGCTCCATGATGGCGCGGCATACTCTAAGACGGGTCTCACGTAGGCAGTGTAAAGCGCCCTAAAAGCCTCCTCATTTAGGTTTCTGAATGAAGTTCTAATTTTCGCCAGTGTTGAGTACACTGCTGTCGTTATCCTATTTATATGTGCCTCAGGAGTAAGATTAGGTGTCACATCCACTCCCAGGTCTCTTTCTCGAATCGTTACAGGTAGGCTGTTCCCCTTCATTGTGTACTGTCTCTTTGGTCTCCTATCACCTGATCCCATTTCCATAACTTTACATTTACTGGTGTTAAACTCCAGAAGCCATATCCCTGACCATCTCTGCAACCTGTTTAAGTCCTCTTGGAGGATCCTACAATCTTCGTCTGTCACAACTCTTCTCATTAATTTTGCGTCATCCGCAAACATTGACATGTATGATTCCACTCCTGTAAACATATCATTTACGTAAATTAGAAAGAGGATTGGTCCCAGCACCGATCCTTGAGGTACTCCACTTGTTACTGTTCGCCAGTCCGACTTCTCGCCCCCTTACCATTACCCTCTGGCTCCTTCCTGTTAGGTAGTTCTTCACCCATACTAGGGCCTTTCCGCTTACTCCTGCCTGTCTCTCAAGTTTGTATAGCAGTCTCATGTGCGGTACTGTATCAAAGGCCTTTTGGCAGTCAAGAAATATGCAATCTGCCCAGCCTTCTCTGTCCTGCCTTATCCTTGTTACTTTATCATAGAATTCTAAAAGGCTTGTTAGGCATGATTTCCCTGTCCAGAACCCATGTTGGTGCTTGTTTACAAACCCAATGCTCTCCAGGTGCTCAACAAGTCTTAGCCTAATTATTCTTTCAAGTATTTTGCAGGGGATGCTTGTCAGTGATACGGGTCTGTAGTTAAGTGCCTCCTCCTTATCACCCTTGTGTGTGTGTGTGTGTGTGTGTGTGTGTGTGTGTGTGTGTGTGTGTGTGTGTGTGTGTGTGTGTGTGTGTGTGTGCGTGCTTATACCCAGTTAACACAAAACGTTTTCTGACGTTTTTATTTGTTTGCAGAAAGGTGACACTGTAACCATCAATAAAGTCGTCTTTTTAATGTATAAACACATATTTTATACGTTAACAAGATGACTTTTTAATGATGAAAGTATACTTCTTACCTAAATACACCACGGAAAGTGTCTTTTAAATGTGTGAAGATGTCTTGGAGAGACCTCTTCTCTCTCATTTATTATGTAAATGAGAGAG
>NC_091198.1:28174748-28208146 GCF_040958095.1 Procambarus clarkii
CGGCTGTGCCCAACATAGTCTACACCGGGGAAACAGTCTTCATCACTGACCTCACTGCTACCACTCCATACCCTCTCGCCAGAGTCCACCTGGATTGTCCCTACGTGAACGGGGAAGTCCAAGTCGCCGTCAGGGAAAAGCCTTTTCCCATGCCTGGAGTGCAACTTCTCCTAGGCAACGACTTGGCAGAAGACCTGCAACCGACCAACCTGATCGTCATGGACAAACCCCAGGTGTGTAACTCTGTGCCAAGTAACCCTATTCTTGAGTATGTTCCAGCAGAGGTTCAAGAGAGTGATGAAGTTTCTCCTCCGGTTCTCGTGACCACCCGTGCACAAGCCGCACGTCCACAGCCAGCTGACTCTACTGCTACCGCTGTCCCTCAAGACCCTCAGAAACTACCCCCGCATCTGACCAAGTTGGAGTTCCGTAAGTTGCAGAGGGAAGATCTTACTTTAACACCATTGTTTTTCCAGGCTGAGACTCAACCCGACAGTATTCCTGGGTTCTTCCTAGAGAACGACTTGCTCTACCGCAGATATAGACCCAGTAAACTGAAGGAGGAGGACGATTGGGCCAACACCGAACAACTTGTGATTCCCACCAGCCTGCGGCCCACTATTCTACACCTGGCCCATGGAGCATTCTCCCACTACGGCTTCAACAAGACTTACCATGGGATTCGCCAAGACTACTACTGGCCAGGTATGGTAAATAACGTCAAACAGTACGTAAAACAGTGTCATACATGTCAGATGGCAGGCAAACCGAACGTCTCCATTCCCAGAGCACCACTGATTCCCATACAGGTGCCTGCGGAACCTTTCCACAGACTCATAATAGACTGTGTTGGTCCTTTACCTCGGACCAGTTCAGGTAACGCCTACATCCTAACCATCCTGTGTCCTACCACCAGATTTCCCATAGCAGTTCCAGTGAAGAACATCACGGCTGCTACGGTTATCAAACATCTACTGAAGATCTTCACTCAATACGGATTTCCCAGGGAGATTCAAAGTGACTGTGGCACCAACTTCACCAGTGATCTCTTCAAAAGGACACTGGAGGAGTTCAACATCAAACAGGTATTGTCCAGCCCCTATCATCCTGCTTCACAGGGTTCTCTTGAACGTAGTCATCAGACCATCAAAGCACTCTTGAAAAAGTTTTGTAGTGAAACCTCAAAGGATTGGGATAAGCAGATTGACCTAATAATGTGTATTTTCAGAAGTCTCCCCAATGAGTCCCTAGGAGTATCTCCTTATGAGATGCTCTACGGCCGTAAGTGCCGTACTCCCCTTAAGGCTTTCAAAGACTCTCTCAGAGATGCCACCTTCAGTGAGCATCAGAATGTGCCCCAGTTTCTTCAAAACCTTCAGCACATTCTAGAGAGAGTCCACCGCTTTGCCCATGATAATCTATTGAAAGCCCAGGTGAGAATGAAGACTCATTACGACCAGACCAGCAAAGTAAGAAAATTCAAGCCGGGAGACTTCGTCCTTGCTTATTTCCCTATCCCAGGTTCACCTTTACAAAACAGATTTTCAGGACCCTACTGCGTCAAAGAGTGCAGGAATAATAATAATTATGTGATAGAGACTCCAGATAGGCGGCGGAAGACCCAGCTGTGCCACGTCAACCTCCTGAAGCAATATAATGGTACTCCTCCCACTGTCTTGATTAATTGTTCTACCTTCACAGAACCCTACATCCACAGTGAGACCATCCCGGCTTCTTCTCCCGAAAGCACTGACAAGGAGTCGGCGCTTTCTAATTCCAAAATCCTTAATGATCTTCCCAAATGCTTTCAGGATAATACTCGTGCTCCTATGCCCTCTTCTAATTCCACTCTCACCTCGTCAGATAAGCCCTACATCCTCCATGTCGACGCCAATGGTACCGACGATGGTGGTGTCGTGATGCAGCAACGAGGCGAGAAGAATACACCTGTCAGCGACTACTGCTACAAGGAACGATGGAACAATTGGCAAGGAGCTACTCTTCCTCATCCTGAAGCTTCAGCACTTCACTCCACACCTGAAAAGTGCTCGGTCCACCATCAATACGGACCACACCACCCTACACCTCCTGCAGCACGCCCACTTCTCATCTCAACGTCTTCTACTATGGGCTTGCTAACTGCAGAAATTCAACCTGGAGACACGCTATACCAAGAGTCTGACAACATCTTAGCCCATGATCTCTCCAGAGTTTATGAAGTAGAAGCAACTCCATCTAATACTCCACCACATAACGACGTACTTCTTCCAGAACCGCAGGCTTCGGGGGAGAGTTGTGACGATAATCTCCTTCAAGAGATTGAGCCTGCTCTTCCCTTCATAATTACGTCTTCACAACTATATAAAAGACTATGGAAGAAATGTCCAACAACGACAACAAACACCAGCAAGGCTTGCCAGGGTGAGCAGAAACGTATGCAACCAGCCACCTGTTCGAACTCCAACCACCAAACTACCCGTTGATCGCTACGACTCCGCTGATTGGTCGCCGGTCTGGCTGCACCTGCCTCGCCCCCCCCCCCCCCCAATACTACCTGATGTCTGGGGTCGCCCCAACATCAGTCCTCAGAATGTTCCGTGCTTTCGTAGCCAGCACTCCTCCCAGCTAGACTCTAGAGTGTACTGAGAGAGGTGGTGGCTTTAAGCCAATATTCCAGCACCTCCCACTTAACTTTTGTGTTGCACTTCTTGTTATTTTGCCTTAACGTAACTTTTCATTTTGTCATTTAAGTATTCTTATTATTTTGATTCATTGATTTTATTATAAGAATTTGTTTGTGCATTATTTTCATGTTTTGATTTATTTAACGTAATTAAAATTTCATTGTTAAAGTTTACTTGTGTTTTGTGTGTCTTCTCCTTACCTTACCACAGACGAAGTTCCAGTTTTTCTATTTTTTTTTATAACTATGTGACGAGGCCATACCCCTAGCCTTAAACAGCCGAACACCAACGCGTTACCGTCACAATATATATATGAGAGGCCTAGGGGACGGACGTGTGGCGGAGGAGCTGCTGCCTTCTCAGCCATTACCCTGAGACATCTTGGCCTCACCGTACCAAGACTCAACCATATTCACCGTGAATACACCAAGCAGACGTGGGAGTGGCCGGAAGTGCCTACGGTGTACCATCTATGTGAAAACTTATCAAAACAGGTGGGTTGGCAGTGTGGAGTCATGGAGGCTGTAGTGAGGGGCCAGGATGGACCCTGCAGGCCTCCCATAGTGAGGGGAGGTGGGGGGTGAGTGAGGGGTGTTGTGTGGTCAGGAGAGAGAGGTGGGGGTTACGCGTGTGCCAAACAGTGTTTTGTGTTTTTCTTTTTTGAAAGTTTTGTTGAACAAGTTACGTTGTCAGCGATAATTGGCGCAACATATCTATCATATTGTGAGTACATCACACGTGCAGTGAGTCAGATTACAAGTGTGTGATTCATTCATTATTGTGCAGTGATATACGGGGAAATTATACCAGTGTTAGTGTCGCCCTGACCCCCGCCCCCACCCAGCGCCCAGGCCGGGAAGTACCTGCTCTTCCCCCTCCTACCCACCCCACCACGTCGCCTCCCCACCCACGAGGCCACCTTGCCACCCGCCCATAGAAGCCGGGAGGCTCCCATGTGTGTCTACGCTACCCACCCACCCAATGTATACCCACATATTGTGTAGTGGGTGTATACCCACACTTTGTATAGAGGTGGTATATGTATTACCACTCACCTGAGTAGTAAGTGCCACGGCCAGCTGATCACCCCCCAGCCTCCAACCGCCGCCCACCCTCCAGTCTCCACCCGCCGTCCACCTTCCCGCCCAGCACCCGCCCAGCGCCAGCCCAGCGCCCGCCCATGTCGCAGCTCCCAACAGATAGCCAGGCTTCTCCAAGCCAAGATGAGCCATCAAACAGGGGTAGACAAGGTAGATGTCAGACGTGTGACCGGGTATGCTATATCCGGTTGAGTGACGATAATGTGCGCATTCATTACCACAACGGAGCCAGGTGTTTGGGTTCTGGGCGCCCTCCCAGGGAGAACACCAATCAACAGCCCACACCGCCCGTAAGGCAAAACACCTCCCAGACCTTCATTCCCACAGAAAATTTATTAGAAGCTATCAAAGCAACATCGGCCAGAACCTTGCAACACATCCCTAAAGCAGCCCGCCCCCATGCAGCAGCCAAATTATCTGCCCTCCTGAGAAAGGTCAACGACTCTCCTGGAACGACCATGGCCATGGCACAACCTCCTAATGTTTGGCAACATATGTCTAGCCACCCTTGCAAGGAGAGACAAAACCTTAGCTGCCTCAGTCATCAAAGCTATAAATGATTTTCCCAGGGAGGACAACCAGGTGCGCCTTCCCACTCGCGCGAGAAACACCCACGGCAGGAAGAGCAACAGTGGCATATCCGAGACATCAAAAATCAGAACATCAGTCACCAAGAAAATAGAAGAAGGAAACACTATTGGCGCAATACGAGTCATCACCAGTGAGGACTCAATTGCCGACAGAGATGCCGCAACAGCTCAAGCCCTAAGGGAGAAACACCCACCCAGGGCTCCGCGTGAGGACGACATTGTACAAGTGGGGGCTACCGGAGCAGACCCTCTCTGGGTGGCTGAATCTGTGGTCCATAAAGCAGCCATGTCCTTCCCTACAGGATCAGCAGGTGGGTTCACAGGACTAAAACCCAACCACCTCAAGCAAATGCTCAACCCTGCACTGGGTGACATTGCAAAGAACCTCTTGGTGGAACTAACCAGATTCACCAACACATGTCTAGCTGGCAACATACCAGCGTCCAAAAGACCTATCTTTTTTGGAGCATCTCTCTGTGCTCTAAAGAAAAAGGATGGAGGGATCAGGCCAATAGCTGTGGGCAATTCTCTCCGGCGTCTCGTCGCAAAGGCAGCTGCAAGAACAGTTAGTGACGCAGCGGCCAACATGCTGAAGCCAAAACAGCTCGGGTTTGGCATTCCACAAGGGTGTGAGGCGGCAGCCCATGCAGATCGAGCCTTCATCGCCAACATCACAGACGAAAAGGCCCTTATCAAGCTAGATTTCAAAAATGCGTTCAATTTGGTGCGGAGGGATGCTGTACTCCGTGCGGTTCATAGTCATTTCCCTTCCCTCTACCCTTTTGTACATTCATGCTACAGTATGGATCTTAAGCTACTTTTTGGCGAACATGAAATTGACTCGCGAGAAGGCGTCCAACAGGGTGACCCCCTCGCTCCTCTCCTTTTCTGCTTAGTCATCAAACAAGTCACAGAGGTCCTGTCCAGCGAGCTTAACATCTGGTTCTTGGATGATGGTACCCTAGCTGGTTCCCAAGACTCCCTCCTGGAGGACATCAGAAAAATCCAGGAGCAAGGTGCAGTTTTAGGCCTCACCCTGAACCCTTCTAAATGTGAAATAATATGTTCCAACCAGGGCATCGTAGAGAGAATAGAGGGTCTTCTGCCAAATATCCATAAAACTAAACCTGAAGACAGCACACTCCTAGGAGCTCCCCTGGGGTTGAAAGCCATCGATGAGGTCCTTGATAAGAAAATCGCCGACCTTAAGAGGATGGATGGGAGGATTGAGGATATTGATGCTCATGATGCACTCTACCTCATCACCAGATGTCTGTCCCTCCCCAGGTTAACCTACTTTCTGAGGTGTTCACCATCTTACAGTAGCCAAAAACTAAGTGAGTATGACCGGTTACTGAAATCAATGCTAGAAAAAGCCCTTAACCTCTCTCTCGATGACCTACAGTGGAAACAAGCCTCTCTTCCCGTAAGACTTGGGGGCCTCGGAGTTCGAACAGCAACGCAAATCGCTGTTCCAGCCTTCCTGTCCTCCTTATCAGCATCCGACGACCTTGTGAAGGAAATTCTACCTGCCCACTTACATCAGCTGGCAGGTGTACATGATCCCAATTTTACACGCTGTGCCACAGAGTGGGCCTCTCGTGCAGGCCAATCACCTCAACCACCATCCCCAAAATCCCACAAGCAATCCAGCTGGGATGGTCCCATTGTAGACCAAGTTGCTGCAGAGTGCCTGGGTGCTGCAACAACACAACACGACATTGCTCGCCTCACAGCAGTAGCAGCACCACATGCAGGGGATTTCCTGTTAGCAACCCCAATGTCGGCAACTGGCACGCGTCTCACACCACACGCCCTCCGAATTGCTGTGGCCCTCCGCCTTGCTGCCCCAATCCACACCAGATATAGGTGTATTTGCGGCGAGGTGGTGGCTGACAGGTACGGTCACCATGGCCTACTCTGCCAAAGCACAGGGGGATGGCACTCGAGGCACAGCGAAGTTAACGACATCATCAAGAGGAGCCTCACCACAGCTGGATGCCCAGCTGAAAGAGAGCCCCGTTACCTAACGCCCCGTAACTCTGATGCTCTTATTGGTCGCCCAGATGGTATCACAGTGAACCCTGGAAGAATGGCAAGCAGTTGGTATGGGACTACACGTGCGTATCAACCCTGGCTAACACCTACATTAACCTCAGTGTTGCACAACCAGGTGGCGCTGCCACCCACAGGGAAGCAGCCAAATCCCGTAAGTATAGAGAACTGGATCACCACTACAATTTTGTCCCCATTGCTTCTGAGACCGCTCGGCGCCTGGGGTAAAAGTGCTACCAGTTTTTTGAAGGAACTGGTTCTAGGCTCATTGAAACAACAAGGGACCCGAGAGCTGCAAGCTTTCTTTTCCAGCGCCTCAGTGTGGCGATACAGAGGGGAAATGCGCACTGCATCCAGGGTTCCTGCCCGCCATCTGAGGAGCTGGAGGAACTCGACAATCTATGACAACCATCTTTGTAACCTATATGTAACTCCTTTTTTGTAACAAAGTTCAAATAAAGTAAATATATATGTGTACATACAAAAGAATGGGGGTGGTAGGAGAAGATAATATTAGTGTTCAGTGAGAAACCACAAGGTCTCCTCTGAATACTTTTTATTTTCTTCTCCGAGGCTATGGGTCCCCACATTGGCACCAGAGGTGGTACCCTCACAAACTTATATATATATATATATATATTATATATATATATATATATATATATATATATATATATATATATATATATGGGTTGACATGTATACGAGTGGGATTGGGGTGGTTATAAATAGAAGCTACCTCATATGGGCCAATAGGTCTTCTGCAGTTACCTTTATTCATATGTTCCTCATGTTCATATGTCACAGAATAAACTTGAACTTGAAACACTACCTGAATATATTAATGAAGGAACCTACCCTGCTGATCGGTAATCTTATTGCCAATCACCCACACTTTGATGCCAACTGTCATTAGCCCAATGTCAATGAATGGAAACTGTCACTCTTTGTTAGGGGAGTGAGAATCTTAGGGTCCTGGGTGATGGTTGCTAACTCACCTCAAAGGTGGAAGATTAGACTATGCTGTCTAGCTGAATACCCAGGACACGGATGCCCTTACACACATTGTGCACAGTCTATGTAGTGATCACAGGACACTGATTACCACCGTCAACATGAGCCAGATAATTTTTCCTACTTCCGTTCAACTTTTGCTTGTGATATCAATTAGTTTAAAGTCTTTCTTTTAAGTTTTCTTTGATATCATGCCCAAATCACTGTGCGTATTAGTGGCTGTAGGCATAGTATATACTCGCTCTATCTAAAAATACAACAATTTGCTTGTAACACGTTTTGTGTGTGTATATATATATATATATATATATATAATATATATATATATATATATATATATATATATATATATATATATATATATATATATATAAATATGTAATTTTCCCTATATATACATTATCATTATCATAAAGAGACAAATAAAAGAAAAAGGTTATCACTCAGAGCAGATATAAGGCCGCACTTCATAAAGAAGATAAGTGACTGGTTCACAGAATAGAAAATCCCAGAAGACATTGATAAAATTGTTGATGACCTTAACAACCAAATTGACAGCTGTCTTAGAGTCCTGCACCGTACAACTGGACGAAGCAATCCCCAGAAGATGAAAATAAAATGGTATGAGAACGATTACATAAAAAAGTTCAATGCAGATGTAAGGGACATGAGTAGAGAGTACCGGACACATCCCACTGAAAGCAACCAAGAGCTGTTTAAAACTGTGTCAAGTAGTCAGGGAAGAGAATATTAATGAGCAGGAGAGATAATGGCTTGACTTCACTAGCTCCATTGGAAGAGAAACATATACAAGACAAGTGTTGGTAAAGATACAGACAGCTAGGGGGAGCAGAACCCGGCCTGCGGCTCACAAAGAGCCCCAAGGGTAAGGTTGAAGAACTAATACACAAGAGGAGTGATGCAGCATCCTCCTCCTCCTCCCTCCACGCAGAAAGAAACAGGGAACAGCTCTTGCAGTATCACAAAAGAATTAGGATAACATGAGCACAGTCTAGCGATGACAAGTATGGACAACCAATCACAGCCCATGCAGTAATGGGGGTTATGAAAAAGGGTATAAGTAAGGCACCTGGTGAAGATGGCGTCACCTACGACATACTTAATGCAATGTGTGAGGTGGTGGGCAATCCACTACTCCATTTGTTTAAAAATTCTTTTTTTTCTTCATAGTACTTAGCTAATGACACAGCTAAGTACTATGTATTTATTAACAACAGAGGAGCCTTTGACAAAGCACATTCTGCTGCGATCTTAGATGAGCTTGCATGTCAAGGGTAGACTCTTGAAATGGAATGAAAACTACCTCACAGGAAGAAAAAGTTAAGGTCTGATTTCAAGGGAGCAATCTTTGGAACAATGAATATGGAACTTGGACCCCCCCCCCCCCCCGTTCCTCCAAAGAGGAGTGTTAAGCCCCACACACTATTCAACATCCTTATGAACGCCATTGCTAATACTGAATTTCCGGAAGAAACACAACAAGTGCGATATGCAAATGATGCCCTAATACAAGTTCCAACTTTAAGAAAAATTAAACTGTCCATTGAACTCCTTGGAAGGAAGTGTGTTGAACTCTGTCTTACTCTCTCCACAAACAAGACACAACCATACACTCATCACAAGCGGGGAGAAAATGAAGAACTACTAATTAATTGTGTAACACGTAAATGGGTTGACTACTACAGGTACGTTAACGTCACTGTCGGCTCTAATAAGGGAAAGAAAGAGGAGCTCAACCAACTCATGGGGACATGTAAAAGTCGACTCAGGGCACCGAAAATTATGACATGAAATGGGCATGGAGCCTCTATTGCCATTCTTAAAACGTACACAGCCATGTGCGCTCCGTTATAGACTATGCCGCGCCAGTTTTGTGCACCTACCTCCAAAGCGATATGAAAAGACTACAAAGCATACAAATGAGGCCATGGCAATCATTCTTGGAGTTCCAAAACAGCCAAAATATCTAATGTACGAGAAGAGTTGTCACTCCCCAGTGTTAAAGGCAAAATCAGGGCACTACGCTTACAATTAAGATAGCCAGAGATCCCCATTATGATGATATTACCAAGAAAAAACATAGTTCTGTGCTACTTACAGGAAAAAACAGGGAAAACCAAAAATGGCATCACCGATCAGTCTGCTACCTAAAAAAAAATCATGATTGAGCAAGCCCGTGAGTTCATATATGTAGAGAGGTTACTTCCCTGGGAGGAAGACCCATGTAAGATTATTATAAACGCCTCCCCAGGAGGCTTTGTCGAGGATCGGGCCGCGGGGGCCATGAGCCCTGAAAGCATCACAAGGTAATCGCAAGCAGGTGACAACGAAAAAGTCCAACATGATAGCACAGGAAATAAGGCGTAAGTATCTAGGAAATTTATAAACAAGCCGGAAATGAACTGGATCCAATCAACAGTGATGGATTTTGCTGGATTTTCAGTTGTATTTAAAAATTTAACAGAGTTTTGGCATTTATGGCAACGTGTCGCGTAAGCGTTTCCATGCATTAATAACTCTGTGGGAGAAACAGCATCACCATTTCTCAGTACCACATTGTGGCTTGTTGAGCTTGAAACCGTTGCTCCTTATTTGTGTTACATCTGACCTTTTGAAGAAATTGTCTAGATTAAAATTCTCCAAATTCCTTAGTAATTTAAAAGTTTCAATGAGATCCGCAGTCATGCCTGTTTGCAGTGTAGTTAGCTCTGTGGCCCTCAAAATATTCCTGATATGTGAGTTGACTTATCTTTGGAATGATTTTTGTTACCCGGTGTTGCACCTTCTCCAGAGCAGCTATGTCCGTCTGACGATAAGGTCCCCCATGCCTGGATGCAATAATCTAGGGGGGGGGGCGCACCAGAGACTTACACAATTGAATGACTTCCTTCTTTTCCTTAAAGGTAAATGTGCGCTTGATTATTCCTAGAGTTTGATTAGTTTTTTATACTGCCGCTTCCACTTGTGCACCTTTCAGTGAGTGATGGATTCTGACTCCAAGGTCCTTTTCTTCATCGATCTGTTGTAAGGTAGTGCTGTTAATTTGGTAGTTGTGACGTGGATTGTTATGCCCAACATGCAAGGTCTTGCATTTATCGACATTAAAAAGCATTTGCCAGTCATCTGACCATTTGTGGAGTTCATGTAGGTCTCTTTGTAGGGTCTCAGTATCACTTTCACTTCCCACATTACCATAGATCTTAGAGTCATCTGCAAATTTAGATGATGTGGTTTGTAATATTCTTATCTATGTCATTGATGTATGACAAAAAAGGGCCAAGTAAGCTACATCAACCGGAAGTCCTTTGTCTAAATAGCCAGTTACCGTTTCCAGAGATGAGAGCAGGTTTGTAAGGTAGGATCTGTTTTTAACAAATCCATGTGTTGATTTTACAAGATTGTTTACTATGAGATGTTGTATGATTCCCTCCCTTAGGATTCTCTACATGAGCTTGTAGATGTGCGATGTCAAGCTGATCGGGCGGTAGTTTTCTGATGAGCTCTTTCTGCCTTTTTGAAAATAGGAGTAACATTTGCATAGTTTAAATGTAGGGAGAATTGTCCCTTAGTCCAGAGATTTTCTGAAAAGGAGTTTCAGTGGTAAAAATAGTGCATCTGCCAGTTTCTTTGTTGTTTTGTATTGGATTCTATTCATACCTTGGGCTTTTGAGTCTTTAAGTTTGTCCATGCTCTTCCTCAGTGTATTACAGGACACAGGGGACCTGTGGCTGAGTGGACAGCGCTTGAGACTCGTAATCCTAGGGTCAGGGTTCGATCCCCGGCGATGGCGGAAAACAAATGGGCAGAGTTTCTTTCACTTTGATACCCCTGTTACCTAGCAGTAAACAGGTACCTGGGAGTTAGACAACTGTTATAGGCTGCTTCCTGCGTGTGTCAAAAAATAATAATAAGAAAGGTTGACTGATTGACAGCTGAGAGGCGGGCCGAAAGAGCAGAGCTCAACCTCCGCAAGCACAACTATGTGAATACATGTAATGTGTATATCCCTTAATTCATTCTCTTCACCTCCTTCAAACATTTGTGTGGGTGATGAAATGTCATCCAATCTTCATTTATTTCATTCAGAGTGTTTGCTTAATTTTTATCATCCATTATAACTTGGTTAGTGTCATCTTTTTGGTGTCCTACAGAATCCTTTGGTTTTGGTTTTACTTCATATATATGCATAGAATGACTTTGAATCTTCCTTTGTTTTGGGCAAGTTTTCTTTCGTAGCTTCTTTTGGCTAATCTGATTTCCTGAATGGCTGAACTTAATGTCCTTTTATATATATCTAGCAATCTATGATGTTCATTGTGGACTTATACAGTCTCCAGAGGTTCCTTTTAGTTAACAAAGCTCATTTTATTACTATTGTCATCCATCTTGTTCCCTTTCTTTTCTTTGTCCATTTTGGCACATATCTTTAAGTGGGTTCCGTAATGACCTTATGGAAATTTTCCCCATGATGTTTCCTTGCCATGATCACCTATCATCACCCTCCTTGAGGTGTTCCCATGATGTTTCCATGCCATGATCACCTATCATCACCCTCCTTGAGGTGTTCCCATGCTGTTTCCATGCCATGATCACCTATCATCTCCCTCCTTGAGGTGTTTTACAATTCCTCTCTCTTCCTTGATGGTCTCCTCGATGGTAATCTTGAAAGTCATCATCCTGGACCTTTACCTGAGTTTCTGTAATTGTATTGTATCTTAGAATATTGTGATCACATAACGAGATGATCTTTTCCCCTTACTTGAATTTGATCGATCATGTTCTCTTCTGATGTTAACACAAGGTCCAGAAAGCTGTTACCTCGAGAAGGGTCTACCATGTGGGACATTTGGGGCTTGACTCTATATATTAAATTATTAATGTAATAAAAATCAATTACGAAGGACCACCCGCTTTTATAGCAAAAGAGGGAAACTAAGAAAATATGATCATAAGCAAATTCCTAGATGAACCAGTAACTATGGATAAAATACTAGAGAATATGATCACTGAAATAATTAATGGGCTGTATAATTAAATGAATCAAAGCCTCAAACACCTACATTGGGGGGTTATTACTGGAACTCAGTACGTCTAGGAACTAGTGTGGTTCGTTCACCAGTCCAATGTATAATAATCTAATCCTATGAACATTTATGAAATTATTACCGTTATCATTAATGAGAACATAGATTATGAACATGAATAATAATAATCATAATAAACACATGTTAATCCAATGAACAGAGTTCTGCATGTAAAAGAGTACAGATAATAGAAATCGAGGAATACAAAAGGAATCTTAGCTTAAAGAAGATTTCCAAGAAGTTAGTCACAACGCATCCTCTGATTCTCCTGGACTCGTCATGGAACACTGGGAGTTGATTAACATGGGAAATGACAGCTCGGAGAATTCTGCACACACGCTGTAAATCAAAGTGTTTTCAGTAGCAACAGATTAAACTACTAGATTTCTATGTTCAATAAATTAATATTAATAATAAGGGAAAAATAATGACCTGTAGTTTGTTGTTGTCGCACAGCGTCACGACAAGCTACCCAGCTATAAACCTACCCCCTATAAGATGCATCAAATAAGGATAAGGATACTTAGCTAATATGGGCACTGTATAAGTTAAGGCTTGCCGAAATTCGCGTCCTAGGCTCCGCTCTAGCCAATCCTAGATACTGACGCGCTTCACTGGTCGGTCACGTGGTATTACATAGAACCAAATTTAACTGGTTCTGGCCGAATATCAAATTAAATCTCTTGACATTCGACTTGTTATGTAAATGACACTGACACCAGTGAAGTTAAGGTTCTGCAAGGTTCTTCACACCTCACAGTGGCGACTTTCTTCTAGAGGTCTTGATGGTGTCTACCCTGGTGGCTGGGCAATGGCGTCTCCTCGTGAGCACGTTGTTTCGTGTACGCGTCTGCTCGGGAACGCGTCACCTCGTGCACTGGCGTCTCCTCCGTCCCGCGTTTGTTACTCAAATTATTTATTGTGAATATTATCATTTCTCACAGTTGTGATTGAAACGCACGGGTTAGGACGAGTTTATTATTTAGAGGAGTTAAATATTATTATTCCCAGTTTTATGATAGTAAACGAACAATGGAGATGAATTAAAGTCTCTCCAGGGCATTCACGCGTGACGTTAAATTTACTACTAGATAACAGTTATAACTATAAAGCTCTATTTGGCTTTAGTTAGGGATCAGTTTATCTGTAATTAATTATCACACAGAACACCGTTGTTTATAGAGAATCAAATTCAATTCTCAGACACATTGGATATAAATGTGTTTTTTACAATGGAATCTGACGCAATACTGGCGTTGGGTGACGTAAAAATTCTAGCCTTATTGTACAGATGTATGATTAGTACATGCGAACTCTACGTTGGGTTAATTTTACTCACTACAATGATTAGTAGAATTAGTAATAATTAATGAGAATACAACAGTGTTGTATTTAGTGTTGGAAATTTCCAACATACCACATGTTGTATGAGAAAGGAGTCCTGCAACAGGTCAAGAAATTTATCGCCTTCTCCATGCGATGTTAAATTTACCGAATCTATTGTCTCGTGGTTAAAGTCGTCCATAATAAGAGTTTGGTTTTGTGACGCCTAATTGGTCACATTATTCAGATAATGTGCATAATTAACTAATCCTACCAATTCAAGGGCTGGAGCAGCATACACTATAATTAGGAATAATGCCTTTCAAATCGGACATGAAGAAAAAACACGTATTTTAAACTATATTAGCTGCTGTTAACTGCCAGAGTTATGGTGTTAAGATTCCTTGAAAGAAACAAAAAAGGTGCAGTGATCTGCACTGATTCAAAAGCAGCACTACAAAGCCTTAGAAAACGTAGAAATCCACGATAGACCTCATGGATTACAAGATATATAAAAGGGCACTAAACTCAGCCAACCATGATATCAGATCAGACAAAAGAAACTACGAAAGAAAATTTGCCTAAAACATAAATAAAGATCCAAAATCATTCTATGCTTATTTAAAAAGTAAAACCAAAACAAAGAACTCGGTAGGACCTTTAAAAGATGAAACTTTTATAATGGATGATAAAAGGACAGCAAACACCCCTGAATGAATATTTTACATCAGTGTTCACACTAGAAATATTGGATGACATTCCCTCACCCACACAAATGTTTGATGGAGGTGAATACCCCTATTTTCAAAAAAGGCAGATAGAGCTCGGCAGAAAACCACCGTCCGATCAGCTTGGCATCACACATCGGCAAGCTCATAGAAAGAATCCCAAGGGAGGGAACCTTTCACCATCTTTCAGTGAACAATCTTATAAAATCAACGCAACATTGGTTTGCTAAAAATAGATTCTGACTTACAAACCTGCTAACATTTTTAGAAACAGTAACCAGCTACTCAGACAAAGGACTTATGGTTGATGGGAAGTCTTTGGACTTTGACAAGGTACTACATGAAAGACTAGCAAGGAAACTACAGCCACATGAAATAAATAGGAGAATGTTGGAATGGATAATGCAATGGTTATAATAAAGAAAACATAAAGTGGTGCTAAACGGGAGTGAATCTGACTGGAGAAATGCAGTAAGTAAATGCACAGGTGTCCATTTTGGGGCCAACACTTTTTGTCATAATCATCAATGACATAGATGAGAATATTACAAGCCACATCATCAGATCTGTAGATGACACTAAGATCTATGGTAAAGTGGGAAATAAAGCTGATGTTGAAGCCTTACAAAGAGATCAACGTGAGTTCCACAAATGGACTGGCAAATGTTTTTTATTACAGGTACATGCAATACCTTGAATATAAAGAACAGCAACCTACACAAAAACTATCAAATTTATAACATTTCATTGCAGCAGATTGATGAAGAAAAGGACCTTGAAGTCAAAGTTCACCATTCACTGAAAGTTACACAACAGTTTCGAGCAGCAATCAAAAAAGCTAATCAAATCCTTGGAATAATGAATCGTACCTTTAACTGAATGGAAAAGAGGGCAGTGATTCAATTGTATAAATCTCTGGTGTGCCTCTTTTGGATTACAGTTTCAAGGCATGGAAACCACGTCTTCAGACGGACATAGCTGCTCTGGAGAAAGTGCAACACTGGGCAATAAAAATCTTTTCAGAACTAAGTCAACTCATGTATCAGGAATGGTTGAAAGCCTCAGGGCAAACAACACTGTAAATCAGGCACAAAAGGCGGATCTCCGTTAAACTTTCAAAATACTGGAAAAGTTGGAAGATGTTAATCCAGATAATTTATCCAGAAGGTAATATGTAACACAAACAAGGAGCAACAGTTTCAAGCTCAATAAGCCACAATGTAGGACTGGGAACGAGAGATGCTCTTTCACCCACAGAGTTATATAAACCCAAGGAACCGCTTACCCGCTGAAACGGTAAATGCCAAAACTCTGTTAAGTTTTAAAATTCAACTGGAAAATATTATCAGGGCAAATGGAGGGACCATTGAAAAGCGTCCAGTTACATGTCGTTGTCGAGACGACTAGTGTTAGTTGCCTTGAGGAAAATTCAGGTAATTCAATCTGTTTCCAGTCACTTTTGATCTTACCAAGCACCCCCACACATTACTGGTCTTACCAAGCTCCTCCCACTCACAACTGGTCTTACCAAACTCCTCCCACTCACCACTGGTCTTACCAAACTCCTCCCACTCACAACTGGTCTTACCAAGCACCTCCCACTCACTACAGGTCTTACCGAGAACTTCCCTCTCTCTACTGGTCTTACCAAGCTCCTCCCACTCACTATAGGTTTTACCAATCACCTCCCACACACTACTGAACTAACCAAACTCTTCCCACTCAGTACTGGTCTTACTATGCACCTCCCATCACTACTGGTCTTACCAAGCACCTTACACTCACTACTGGTATAACCAAGCACTTCCTACCCACTAATGATCTTTCCAAGCTCCTCCCACTCACCACTGGTCTTACCAAGCTCCTCCCACTCACTACTGGTCTTACCAAGCACCTCCCACTCACTACAGGTCTTACCAAGCACCTCCCACTCACTACTGTTCTTACCAGGCTCTTCCCACTCACTACTATTCTTACAAAGATCCTCCCACTCACTACTGTTCTTACAAAGATCCTCCCACTCACTACTGTTCTTACCGAGCTCCTTCAACTCACTACTGGTTTTATCAATCTCCTCTCACTCACTAGTGGTCTTGCCCAGCACCTCCCACTCACTGCTGGACTTACCGAACTCCTCCCACTCACTACTTGTCTTACCAATCACCTCCCATTCACTGACGGTCTTGTAACACGGGGGAGGAATTCGTTCTGTCCTTCGTATTTTCGTTCTCTCTCTCTTCCCCTCTCTTTACCTGTATTTTACTTTAAATCTCTACCAAGGTACTCCAAACTTTTACTTGAGCCGACCCCACGCCACGTGGTCTTAAGACGATTGACCGACTTAAGATTCTACAACCCGTATGACGTGAAATAGACTTCTAGCAAAACTCTAGAATCACTTTTTTGCTGCCACCACGAGACCAGTAACACTGAGCAATGATCGAGGTCTGGATCGATCATGCTAATCAATAAACTTTGGGGCTTGATCCCCACTAGTAATAGATGACTTGGATATCCGTATAGTGTGGAATTAATTAGTAATCAAAGGGAATACTGAATTATGATTCGGTGTTAGAATCGGCGCCCAACTCAACTCGCCCTCGCCGGCTACCCACGTGGTACGGACCATTTTACATAAAATACACAAAAAATGAAAATTAATAAAATAGACAATTTAATAGCTAAATGGTTTATTCAAAACTTAAACAAAAATCTAAATCAATTCACTCCCTAACCTGAACACTTCCTACTTGACCTTACCGGCAATGAGTTGACCTACTCCCTATACCAACTATAGCAACTATACCTCTTATGTTGACCAGCTTGGGTGGAGTGTTGATCTTGGGGAGGGGTGGAGATGGATACCTCTCCCAGTTGATGACCGGTCCACACTGTCCTCTCTCTGATGCACCTCTACCCAGGAGCCCAGAGCAGAGTATTGTTCTGCCTAGTTTACAAAGTTACTTAGCAAAGCTTAAGTTTAACAACTAACCTCTGTTGCACTGAATAATCCAGATTGGTTGAATTATTTTAACTGAAGTTAACCTTTTTTGAGTCGATCATTTGTGTTCTCACCGGTTCGCCCAATATCTACCTAACATTAATGGCCAAAAATGATTAGATAAATGGGTTTCGGAAAAACACTTCCCTTGTGGTTGATGACAGTGTGTTGTTGATGGAAGACCTTTGGTTTCCATAACACTTCATCCAAGAGAATTTATAGGAACCGAATTTGCCCCCACGACTCTCGGGTCTTAACAACAATGGCTGACCACTCCTCACTCACTGACGCCTGGCCTACTTTCTCCAGATATCAGTAACTGATAGAAGGGTCACATTTACTTTATTTTGATACTAATAATTAAGTAATATATGTGATGTTTTATGAAGGTAAAAGTCCTAAGACTAATGATTTAAGAATAATTCCCAACAAATAGCTGGTGAATTTATAATAGTATGTGGCAATGATATCCCATTTTCTATAGACAGAAAATTCCACTACAAGCTACATTTTCTATGGGTATTTTCTATGGGTATGGCTTGTGTATACAATGCAGCAATATTATCTGCAGTTGCACGTAATATTATTAAATGGTGTCGGATTTTCCGACATAATTCCCGGGGGGCTGCTCACGGGTCGAAGTCCTATTTAGAACAGATGAACACCGATACTCATCCTTCGAATTATTAGATTAATTTGATGTTAGTAGTTAGTAATCACACATTTGTGGTCTGTTCATACAGGACGGATGTCCCATACTAGAGTTGTAGGGGTTAGAAGTCTAATGCGATTTCATTTCCCTGTTAACTCTTGAAAGGCTAAAATTCAAGCCTAATTACATATTATTTAACCCAGAAGACTGAATGTTATCACGTACTACAGTCAAGTATGATTCAGGGATTGCAGTGAGATCAGTGACATTAGATACAACGTGAAGCTTGTTCAGGTAACTGGTCGCTGATATATACACTGAGGCCCATGGAACACATCTTGATTAAATAATAAATGTATCAAATTCACCCATCAGATTTATTGGGGTTTAATTTAGTTAATTGATTCAGAGGATTGAATAGCCCATCATCAAAGTCAAGTATGGTTCTGAGACTGCAGTGGGTTCAGTGACATTGGTCGCAGTGACTTGTAGCTGTTTAAGCTACTGTTCACTGATTTGCCACGTAGGCCTCGTGAACTCATCTTCAGCTTTAAAATGATGATATTAACATCAACCTCTGTTGCTATAGTCAGCTAATCTCCTTAATATAATGATACTGGAGAAATATAATCAGCTTAAAATTTAGATTTCTATTGGTATTTTATCTGCAGGCATAGATCTCCTCAGCTTGATACTGGGCCTGAGAGTAATTTGCCTCCTACAGAATTAGCATGGTTATGCCTTGATATTTAGTAGGGCTACCAATGAATCGATGGTAGTAGTCTGTCCCTACAAGAAGACCGAACGGTGAGGTGATCAGACTTAATATTATCTGCCAATTTTATTCCTCTATTTCTCAGGAATTTGCTGTTGCTCTCAGACCTTGAACTTGTAGGTCTACTGGTATTTTGTCCACACAATGGCTTAATTGTACTTGACAGACGTACCTGCCTAAACGTACTGATGGTTGTACCACCTGGTAGACTTGAGGTCCTGCATCTGTTATAAACCCTGAGATGTTGATTGTCGTCTGGGCTACAGGCTTTAATTGTAGTTCATCTGCCAACTTTTTAGTGACATGTTCTCTGGGATCCTTGGTCAAACAACCCACAGGTATGGACCTTGGCCCTCTTATTCTGGATGGTAATTTGGGCAGTAGGCAAAGTCGTATTACCTTTAGACTTTGCCGATTTGACACTCGTTGTTTGTTGCACCTTGCAGTACTATACTGCGGTGGGAATGCTATCTTCCACCTTGGGGTTTGGAGACGTTGTTTTGGTGTCTCTGCACAATGCTGCATGGTGCTGACCTTTGTTACACCTATTACAGGTGTGTAATTGGGTCTCACAGTCGTTGATGTATGTTTCCTGAGGCACCTCGTGCAATGTTGCAAATCTTTGAGTCGCTCAACATGGGCGTCACTATCAGGAAAATTAGGGCAGTGGTACATTGAATGTTTCTCATTGCAGAACAAACATGTTCCATAGCTTCCAGTACCCTTTGGTGTCACGTTCTTGGGTGACACAGTAACTATAGGCTTGGAGGGTCCCACTGCATATACGCCACACTGCTACTGTTCCACTTTGGTGATGAATTATATTGTCTAGATTGATTTGGAATACCTTTGGTACTCTGTGGTTTACTATTATTGGTTTCTGAGGGTTTACTTGGTGGTTTTAATTTGTCATGTGTTCGTAATTGATGAACTATTGACTTTAAACCCTCAGATATTTCATTCATGGATAAGATGCTTTTATTGTAATGAGCACTCATTTGTCTCAATATGTCCCTAGGTATTTTCTCCTGGACAATTATTTTCAAGATCCACTTGCCCCGTTTGTATCTGCTGTCAGGCTGAGGGCATTGATCATTGATTCTACCTCCAGCTTGAAGACTTGGAGTGAATCAGCTGAAGCCTCCGGTGGGGGTAAATGCAACAGCTCATGAACTAAACGTGATGTTCTTACTTCTGGATCAGCATAATTATCCTTGAGGAGTTTTACTGCCAGATCATAGCCGTCATTAGTTAATCTCAGATGGGATACTACTGTTTTAGCCTCATCTGATAATTGGCCTTGCAAATAAGAGAATTTACTACTCTTTGGTAAAGATTGTTTTGAGTCCACAAGGTCAACGAATTTGTTCCAAAATTCATCCCATCTTCCTCGTCTTTTCCTGAGAAAGTGGGTAAATTAATTGGAGGAGTCGAGCTTCTGCTTGACTTGTATTAGATGCAACTGCTGTTGCTGCTTGTTCTGGGCAATTAATTTGACGTAAGGCTGTAACGTGGCCTGAGTGTGATCTTCATAATTCGCTAGATCAACCATAATGTCGTCTATTTCTGTTTCCGATAAATTGGTGTTGGCAAGTTCAGCCACATATGTTGCTATTTGGCATTTGATTTGCTCAAATTTACTTGCAGCTGCTTGATAATTGCTTTCCAGGTCAGCATAATCAACTGGAGATTGTTGTGACAAATCTTCACATTTCTTGATCTGTCTTGTTAAATGGCCTTTAAGACCTGCAAGGGTTCTTTTCATTCTCCCTGCATTATCCATACTGGCTAGTTGGTTAAGCCTTGTGGGGCTTGTACTTGGGCTGCTCATAATGCTAAACAAGCACTGATGGAGTAGCCTAGGGTAAAATTCTGCACTCACTAGGCTGTAATCTTACTTCTACTAGAAGTTAGCACTTAAAATTAATACACATTATATATATATAATCATACACACTAATGATTTGAGTGATAAACCAGTGTCACTGGAAGTACCTTTAGGTTAGCTCTTCTATATCACCCTAGGATGGTATAGACACTAATTTATCACTCAAAGGTGTAATGATCATAAGTAAATTATTATATATACACAACTCAACTCGAGTTGATAAAAATTACACCCAAAATAGGGTCTGCACCATTCATTAATGGTGCTAGGTTGTTCAATATAGTACAACTAGTGTTGGGATTGAGTACTACAGATGTTAGGTAGCATGTTTGGAGCAGATGCTCTTTTGTTTATGATCTTGTTAATAATATTTCATGTACCTGATAATGTTTTTGTTGTTGTTACTGGCGGAGAATAAAACCATGTGGACGAAGATTGTTTGTCTGACCAAAACCATAACAGTGGCGACGAGAATTAAACATCGCTGGCAGCGAGCCTGGGTACGAGACGTGGTGTGAGGATCAAGACAGTGCAGGGTACGTCGTGTGGACGAGTGGACGCTTCGCATATAACAGTGGAGTGTGCTACACCGTGGCCATGGCTACCATGTCAATCGAGCCGTTAAACACTGCCAAGATCTCGTTGGACCTGTGGCTCAGCCTGCTGGAAGCAAACTTTCAGTACCGGGAGATTAAGGAGGACGCCACCAAGAAAGCGGTACTCTTAGTTTCACTGGGTTCTGAAGCATATAGTGTTCTCGGAAATTTGTGTGCACCTGAGCTACCGCACACGAAGACCTATGTAGACTTGATTGCTTTGCTTAAACGTCAGTATGTGGTGAAACCATCATATCACAGGAGTTTGATGGATTTCCAGAAGAGGACGAAAAAGCAGCAGGAATCCGTACAGGATTTATTTGCGGAATTGAAGGCTTTGGCTAACCACTGCAACTTCGGAGCACAGTTGGACGGCAGGGTTAGGGACCAGTTGTTCATGGCAGTGGAAAAGGAGAATTATTTCCCTAACCTGGTGGCAGAAAATTTGGATCTACAATCGATGACTTCATGGGCAGTGCTCGAGAAGATATTGAACCTGGAAAGGGCTTTTGGAAGTAAGACTTCTTCTCAGGAAATTATGGTCGTACAGAGCCAGACCAGATGTACACACTGTGGATACAAGCACATAAGTAGCAAGTGCAAGTTTCGTGCATATATATGCAACTTTTGTAACAAGGAGGGACACTTGCAGAGAGTGTGTAGGGAATATCTGAACAGGAACAACAAGGCCTGGGAGAGGAGACGACCAGGGAATGCAGGAAGAAGAGGTAGTGGTACTGTGGTCAAGGCAGTAGAGGAAGGTAACCAGTCTGAAGAAGCTGCAGGTGAGGAAAACCGACTATATTCGGTGAAAGAAAAGGTATGTTCAGTGAAGTCACAAGTGGTGAATTTTGTAATTAATGGGAAGTTAGTTCCCTTGGAACTGGACACTGGTGCTGCAGTGTCAACATTGTCTAGAGATTGGGCAGATACCTTGCAATTGAATGTAAAACCAGGTAAAAAATCTTTAAGTGCTTATGATAATGTACCGATTAAGGTCTATGGCAAGGTGTCGGCAAAAGTAGGTTATAATGGAAAAGAAATTGTCCAGGATTTTTATGTAGTGGATTCACATAATCCTAGCCTATGTGGTAAGGATCTCATGGAAAAAGTGGGAATTTTCTTGGCGGGCCTAGATGAATTGTCGATAGTTAAAACAATTAAAAGTGCCGAACAAATGTTAGACAAATATTCAGTGGAGGCAGATAAGCCAATTAATAGCATGGTGGCAAAAATTCACCTGAAAAGTGGGGCTTCACCTAAATTTTTCAAGGCAAGAACAGTGCCGTTTCATTACAAGCAATTGGTAGAATCAGCCCTGGAAAAGCATGTGGCAGAAGGCATCTTAGAGCCAATTACACATAGTGAGTGGGCAGCCCCAATTGTACCAGTGTTGAAGGCAGATCGGAAATCCTTGAGAATCTGTGCAGACTTCAAAGAACTGAACAACCGCATACACTGTGAGAAGTACCCTTTACCTAAGATAGATGAGTTGTTGTCAGTGGTCTGCAAGGGAGCAATTTTTTCTAAGATTGACCTGAAAGATGCTTACTTGCAAATTCCTGTAGAGGAGGAGAGCCAGAAATTGTTAGTGATTAATACCCACAAGGGGTTATTTAAGTATAAAAGACTTCCTTTTGGACTCTCCTCGTCTCCAGCAATTTTTCAGAGATTCATGTCCCAGTTGTTAGTTAACATTGAAGGTGTGGCTAGTTTTTTAGATGACATTATTGTATGTGGGGAGAATGAGGAAGTGCATGATGCTAGATTAGAACAAGTTTTGAATCTTTTGCAAAAGCACAATGTGAAGATTAATAAGGGAAAAACAACGTTGAAGACCAAGGCCATTGAATATCTGGGGTACCATATTTCAGGTAAGGGCTTTACTCCTTCTCACAAAAATGTAGCTGCTATAATAGATGCCCCAGCCCCAACATCAGTTGGGGAAGTACAGTCTTTTGTTGGGATGGTTACATATTTTTGTAAGTTCGTGAAGAACTTTTCAACAAAATTAGCACCCTTGTATGAATTGTTGAAAAAAGGGGCTAGATTTAAGTGGGCAGCAAGAGAGGAAAATGCATTCAGGAATATTAAGCAGGAATTGATCAATTCTCCAGTGCTCACTAATTTTACAGGTAGACTCCCGTTAAAACTGGAGGTAGATGCTTCCCCAGTAGGAGTGGGTTGTGTATTATTACAGGAAGTAGATGGTCAGGATAAAGTAGTATATTTTGCTAGCAAGAAATTATCTCCTGCGGAACAGAATTATTCTCAGTTAGATAAAGAAGCCTTAGCTTTGGTATATGCTGTAAAAAAACTGAGGTATTTTCTGCTGGGGAGGAAATTTCTTGCTAGAACAGATCATAAACCCCTGCTAGGATTGTTTGGCAGAGGTAAGCAGATTCCAGTTAATGCCAATGCTAGAATTCAAAGATGGGCATTACCTCTCTCAGTTTGAGTATGATTTAGAGTTTAAGCCAGGCAAGGATAATGTAGTAGCTGATGCATTAAGTAGATTGCCTGTGACAGAAGAATTAAATTCCAGTATTCCAGTGGAGTATGTTAACCTGGTGGAATCTATGTCTTTTGAGGATATTTCATTCCAGACTATTAGGAAGGCAACTGGTAGAGATCCTAAATTAAGTCTGTTGTTGAAAAATGTCAAATATGGTTGGAATGATAATTTGTTATTGTCAGAGTATGCTGCAGTGAAGGCTGACCTTAGTATTCACCAGGATGTACTCTTGTATAGGAATAGAGTGGTGGTGCCTGGGGAACTGAGATGTAAGATTTTGGAACAGCTGCATGTAGGCCATAATGGCATAAATGCTATGAAAGCAGAAGCTAGAAGTTGGGTTTGGTGGCCAAAAATAGACCAGGATATTGCTGAGGTAACAAAAAATTGTCATATTTGCTTTAAGAATTATCAGAAACCCCAGGCCCCAGTACTTTCTTGGCCATGCACTGGAAAACCCTGGTCTAGACTTCATGTAGATTATGCGGGACCTATGGATAATAAATATTACCTAGTGGTGGTGGATTCATACACCAAATTTCTGGATGTGCATGTGTGTAATTCCACCACATCATCTGTAACTTGTGAATTACTAAGGAAAACATTTTGTAATTTTGGATTGCCAGACATAATTGTCTCAGACAATGCTCCTTATTTTGTTTCTGTGGAAATGGAGGATTTTTTTCGGAAAAATGGTATTAAACATGTAACACCTGCCCCCTATAATCCTTCTTCAAATGGTCTAGCAGAGAGAGCAGTGAGATCCTTGAAAGAAGGGTTAAAGCGGTTTACGGAAGGTACTATTAATACAAGGCTTTGTAGATTTTTATATAATCAAAGGAAAACTGTTCATTCTACTACTGGTAAATCTCCTTCTGAATTACTGTTTAATAGACACTTTAAAGTGCACATGGAAGCAGTAAAGACAGATCCCAATAAAGAGAAATCGGTAACTAGCTTGGCCAGTCAGTTGGCTCAGGGAGAGGAATTGTTGTTTAATGAGGGGGATGCAGTATATGCAAGGAATTTTGGAAGTGGAAAGCCCTGGGTGGAAGGGAAAATTAGGGAGGTCCTGGGCCGCAGGAACTTCACTGTGCAAGTGCAGAGTTTTGGGAACATTAATTGGAAAAGGCATGCCGATCAGCTCATGCCAAGGTTCACAGGGAATTTTGAAGACCCTTCAGGTGGGGTGGGGCAACTAGTGATATCCATCCTAATAATGAAGGGATAGCAGCACCTGCAGGAGACCGGGAGGCAGAGCAAGGGGCAGTAGAGGGTAATGGGGATACAGTTAACCCTATGGACTCTACAAGGAGTAATTCAGAAGAATGTTTCCCAGAAGTAACAGGTCAGGACTCCAGTTGAGAAAATCAGGAAGAGTCATACGACCGCCTGATAGACATAACCTGTAGGATATAGTATATTTAAAAGGGGAGGAATGTTGGGATTGAGTACTACAGATGTTGGAGGTAGCATGTTTGGAGCAGATGCTCTTTTGTTTATGATCTTGTTAATAATATTTCATGCACCTGATAAGGTTTTTGTTGTTGTTACTGGCGGAGAATAAAACCATGTGGATGAAGATTGTTTGTCTGACCCAAAACTATAACAACTAGACTATGGTAATAATGGGACTAGGATGAACAATAAATAGTTCAACTAGTCAATGGCAATATCCTACCCTGTTGTGGGTTGGCAATTGGTAAATATTATATTGAGAACACTAGTGCAATATATTAAATAATTTTCTATTTTGGAGAAATAGTATAAACAATTATTGATGATAGCCTCTTAATTGCCTCTATGAAACTTCTAATATTATCAAGAAGTATTAAATATTTTTAGTGACCTCGCAAAATAAACTCCACAAAATTCGTGGATAATCCCTCGCGAAATTAACACCACGAAATCCGTGAACAATCTTGCGAGGACACAGCCACTAATTTCGCTGGCTTCAATGTAAGCGCTGTCACGGAATAAGAACCCACCAAATCTGTGGTTGACCATGAAACCGCTGATGAAGCTGGACTGAGCTGTGGGGTTCCTGAGCTCGTTCGAGGCAATGCTGCCGGTCCTTGACTGGCTAAGTATTGTTCACTAATTTATTACACTAGTTTATTTAATTTGATGACAATCTAGCTCTCTAGACCATCTAGGTTCGTATGATCATATAATCTAGGTTCGAAGGACCATATAATGTGGGAACCGACCTGTGAGATTTATATTTATTTAATTTATATGAATTTATATATTTCGATAGCAATTGGTAGGATGTTAAGTGGACTGTATTTCTGCAATAATCTCACAATCGATCCAATACAAATTAGGGGGGGGTTATATTGAATTTGTATATATGCAGCCAATCAAACTACAGTATTAAACTACATATATTAGTATGCATTGAGGAGGTTCCTTATCTTATTATACAGCAGGCTTAGTCCACCAGGTATAACTAGGATGTAGACACCAAATTATCCTCGTTTTTGAGGCTGCTTCCATCACCTAGTAACTGATATACCAAGCTTGCTTCCTATTCTTGTTCCTGTCAAAGGGCGCTAGCTGTAAAGCCAGAATCCTAATATATGACAGGTATATCAGAGAAAACACTGTATAATGATTCAGATAAGGACCAAGGCTTAATTACCTTTTTGAGTCCATCATTTGTATTCTCACCAGTTCGCCCAATAACTACCTAACATTAATGGCCAAAAATGATTAGGATAAATGGGTTTCGGAAAAACACTTCCCTTGTCGTTGATGACAGTGTGTTGATGATGGAAGACCTTTGGTTTCCATAACTTTTCGTCCAAGAGAATTTATAGGAGCCGAATTTGCCCCACGACTCTCGGGTCTTAACAAACAATGGCTGACCACTCCTCACTCACTGACGCCTGGCCTACTTTGTCCAGATAATCAGTAACTGATAGAAGGGTCACATTTACTTTATTTTGATACTAATAATTAAGTTATATATGACGTTTTATGATGGTAAAAGTCCTAAGACTTATGAATTTAAGAATAATTCCCAACAAATAGCTGGTGAATTTATAATAGTATGTGGCAATGATATCCCATTTTCTACAGACGGAAAATTCCACTACAAGCTACATTTTCTATGGGTTAACTTGTGTATACAATGCAGCAATATTATCTGCAATTGCATGTAATATTATTAATTGGTTTCGGATTTTCCGACACTGAATGTAGAAACTCTGCTGACCTGTGACCACCAGGTCGCCGAGGTCACTCTGCGTTACTGCCTAGTCCTGGCTCGTGACGTCACTGATGGTGACTTAACTCATTCTCCTAATAATTAGAATACATTTGATATTATAACCAGTAATATTATACAATTTGAATGAAGACTAATTTTTCTAAATAAGTGAATACTATAGAATGATTCATTATACGTTGCTATGAGACAAAGGGCGCCAGCCATTTTGTGACCCAGACTTGCTAATTCCAGGGGGATGCGCCTTGTACTTCTAGGGTCAGGTCACTATCACTTGACTCCAATCTTCCCAAACTCCCATGTCTGAGAGAACAATACTGGATAATTCTTACAACAAACCTAGTTTGTTACAACCCCCCCCCCTCCCCCCCGCACAAGCAAGTTAGTAAACCTTGTTAATTTGTTAAAAATAACGAGGTTTAGTATCCAAACCCACAATAAACTCAACTCATGCCACTAACAAAAACTAACCTAACTAAGAAAATTTGACAATCATTAGATTGTCCAACAACATCATAATAAACATATTCAAATTCATAAATGTCTCGGCTGTCAACTGACAGCAATCCTCCAACATCAGGAAACATACATCCTACCCTTACTGACCTAGCTAAATAACATGTCCCTACTCTAACAGCAAAGACTAGCTATTAAAATCTCTTGGCTCTTCACTGGCCAAGCCCATGTGTCCGCCAGAGCCGGATATACCGTGCACAATCATAAAACATAAAGGTTATATCTACAGACTGAACTTTCAGTCATCCGGGAGCGTACTACAGAACTCTACCAAGTTCACATCCGTGTACTATCCACTCCCCAATCAATGTCAACCATGACATGCTAAGCAACACACCTAATGTTTATTACATGTATCTAAAATATAAAAAAAAATCCTACTATAGTATATCACAGGTTTCAGCTGACTGTACAGCCAAGTGTTCGCACTCACTGTAAGAGTGTCAAAGTTTATAATGGTCCGCCGCTCCTGTGTTCAAACATTCTGAAAAAAAAACATAATTTTCCATAACCGTTTGTTCAGGGATAGACAATTACACAGGGGCTTCGATTTTAATCACTGACCAATTTATAGAGTAAGATTTTCATCTTATACCAGAATAATTATTTTAAATCTGTTTTCCAACATTTATAAAGTATTGTGATTTTAAATCTGTTTTCAACATTTCAACAAAAGTGTCCAGATATTCTTTATACAAATGTTCAGAGCCAACTTTGTCTTTTGTACCAACTGTTTATATTGAGTAATCGAGAAAAAAAATCGATACTGATGGACGATGAATGTAGTCGCTGATGATGACGTTATCGATCTTGCTTCTCCCATGCGTAGACATCAATACCCTGGCCCTCTTATACTCCCATCCGGTACTCTTGAATGACGACAGAGTGTAGTAGAGCGGAGAGTTGCCAAGTGACAGCTGTAGAATACTGTTACTTCGGCCATTGATCTTGCTCCCGACAGTCCACACGCCTTCATATCAATCACAGTTCACACGGTAGCCTTGATGTTAAACTAACGGCGCAGATGAACACAGCAGAGAAGGACTGGATGTACCAACAGTGTCTCGTAACAGGAGTGGTGTCATAAGGTCATAGAGGCGGTTTGCTTGTTTGCAGAGCAGGTGAATCTCTTCCATCATTGCTCACGACATCTCAGCGTTTCTTGTGTCACCAGGTTACTAGGCCGTAAACACCAACTGTGTATACCCTCGTACCGCCAGACTTTAGGCCAAAGGAGACAATTTGCGACCTTCTATTGGCGAGTCGCACTCTGTAGGGAAACCGTGCCTTCCACCTGTGACGCCTGAGTTCCGCGTTCCTGTTGCTTCAGATGACGTAATCATTAATCTTCCGGCGAAATTCTTGAGTACTGCTACATGCTTTCCATTTCTTGACCTCTCCTCCAACACTGCTGGAATGGCTGCAGTCTTGATGACGCAGCAGATGGGTAGTGGTGATCTCGTGACAGCTACCCCGGCGTTGTATGGCACCTCCGGTGACTGTTATATGTGGACAGCTCGCTGGCCTGACAACCTCGTTAGTGACGTGAGGCGTCGGCCGGGTGATAGTCATCATCCAAAGTAACTGATGTATGGGTTACTGGGTCTGGTGGGGGAGGGCTTTGTGTAACGTGCCTCCCCCTTGGTCTTTACAGACAAGGGTTCACGTGGCTGGAAACAACTGGGTCGGTGTACCAATCAGACCTGGGAAAGACAGACACAACACAGCGGAAGCAAGATATATCTGGGTTTGGTGGAGGTGGAACCCCAGAGCACGGTAAAAGCTGCTACCTGAGTTAAGTATAGTAATAGTTCATCTCATTGCCTCTACAGGAAAATCTAATGAATACTAATTTATACTAACCAAGAGAAGTTATTTATAGCGCGAGAATCTCGTCACCATAGGGTGGCGAGACTGCACCTGACTACTGATGAGCGATGACAGAGGGTCATCCTCATCCTCTGACTCGTCGGTGAAGCCATGAGTCAGCACTGCTGGGTCAGGAACTAGACCCGCTGAAGGCAGTTCTAATTCCTCTCTAGCATGATATTGTTTCAATTTATTTACATGAATTGTCCTTTCCACCTGGTCCTCGAATATTCCTTTTATAGCAAGATTAACCGGCCCCGCCCTTTTAACTACTCTATATGGTCCTCGCCACCTCGGAGCTAGTTTCCTGCTCTGATTGGCGGGCGCAGCCTCATTCACTCTCAATACGAGGCTTCCTTCCGTCAACTCAAGAGGGCGCACTTTCTTGTCATAAAAATGAGCATACCGATTCCGTGCCTTCTTAGACGCTTCAGCTGCAATATTCCATGCATTTCTCATTTTTCCGAGGACCTCTGAAGGATAGTCCTCCCCGTATGCAACATTATGTCTGTTAAGCATACCTGAGGGGAAATTGCATGAATTACCAGTAAACAAATGAAGGGGTTGGGTGTTAATCGATTGGTGGATGGCCGTATTCAAGGCTAATTGAACATAGGGTAGGTGTTCATCCCAAGAGTTTGTATCATGTTCAGCAAGGATTGCAAGCATATCCTTGACTGAACGATTAGTCCGTTCCGTCATTCCGTTTGCTTGTGGGTGGTAGGCTGTTGTAAAAGCCGAAGTTGTCTCTAAAATCTTACAAACTTCCCTAAATATATTCCCATTGAATTCTTGACCCCGGTCAGAGACTAAAACTTTAGGAGGTCCGAATACAGTAACGAACCTACGCAAGAACGCATCTGCAACCGTACGAGAATCCTTCTGAGGTAATGCAACTAGTGTAGTGTACCTAGACAGATGGTCAACCAGCACCAACACGTACCTATTTCCTGAATGACTGTGATGTAAATCAATCAAATCGGCCCACACACGGTCTAGAGGTTCACGAATTTCAGGAAATTCCTGAAGTGGGGCTTGTACCTTAAGAGTGCCTTTCCTTCTCTGGCAACGATTCCACGACTTCACGAAAGTGATTACTTCAGAAAGTAATCCTGGGAAATAAAATAGAGACTTTGCCTTTAAGTGGGTTTTAAAGACCCCCAGATGCCCTGCAATTTTAGATGCATGCACAAGCTTTAATGCTGATGACCGCAACGCGTCCGGAATAACTAGTTGAAATACTGCCCTATCATTCTGGCTATTAACATAATACAGGACGCCCTGTTTCATTTCAAAATTATGAATAGGTAAATTCTTCTTCTTTCGGGTATTTTCCTCCCTCTAAATACTCAATAATTTCTTTCCATCTAGGCTCGCTCATCTGGTATTCTCTCATTTTATCTGATGGAATGGTTTCAATATTTTCATTAACTTGAACTGACGCTATGTTTCTACTTAGCGTGTCTGGCACAACATGTGCTAGACCAGGGTTGTACAAAATCTGGAATGAGTGGGGCAAAAGTTTGTGAGACCAGCGTGACATTCGTGGGCATTTTGTTCGCTTCTTAAATATATGTGTCAACGCTCGATGGTCTGTCTAAATTACAAAGTGCCGCTGAAATAGGTAAGGCTCGAAATACCTAAGTGATTCTACTACTGCCAGTGCCTCCCGATCCGTAGCTGAATAACGAACTTCAAGTCCCTTGACCTTTCTACTGAAAAAGGCTACCGGATGGGGAAAATTATCCGCATCTCGCTGAATTAAGCACTCACCAATAGCTATATCGCTGGCGTCAGTGTGCACCTCCCACTCTTTATCGAAATCAGGAATAGCCAATACCGGTGTCGTGATTAGTTGTCTTTCAGTTTGCGATAGGCTTCGTCATGCTCAGATTTCCACACAAACTTCGCATTTTCTTCTTCAGATCAGTCAGGGTGCTGAAATGCCAGCGAAACCTTCAATATGACGACGAAAATATCCGGCCGCCCCAAATACCTACGCACGTCCTTTGCTGTCCTTGGAGTAAGCATGTCAGCAATGGCGCAGCAAGAGTCTGGGTCAGGTCGGATACCGTCTAGGCACACCTGAAACCCCAGAAATTTGAATTTCTGAGCCACCAGGGTGCACTTCTGAACGCTTAGCTTCCAGGTAACATCATCCAGGTACGCTAAAGAATGCCTACTCAGGACCGGGCTGAGGATGAAGTTGATGGCCCTCTGAAATGATGAAGGTGCTGTCTTTAAACCAAACGGCATCCTACGGAATTTATAAGTGTGCCTACCATCCGAGAATCCTGTTTTATCCCTATCTTGTTCTGCCACCGGAATCGCCCTATACGCCGATTTCGAATCAAGAGTTGAGAAATACTTTGCAGCTCCAAATTGATCTATTATCTCCTGTATTCGGGGCAACGGATACACATCACCCTTAGTTATTTCGTTCACTTTCCGGTAGTCAACACAGAAACGATAACTACCGTCCGGTTTCCGAACTAGCACAACAGGAGAAAGACACGGTGACGTACTAGGCTCTATCACGCCCTGTCTCAACATTTTCTGGCACTCCTCCCTGGTAACGTTCTTTGCCTGTTCCGGCAACCTCCACTGTCTCGTGTACACAGGCAAATGATCACCAGTTGGAATGGTGTGCTCAATCTTATCAAGGAGACCAATCTGGTCATCCTCTGTCGCAAATAATTTAGGGAATTTCCGCAAAACTCCTCTCAGTGCCTTCCTATCCGCCTGTGTAACATGTTGCAAATCTAGAGCTGAAATTATTTTTTCTACTTCTTCCACATTCCGTGCAACATTTCTCGTCTCATACTGTATGTTGGATGGTGTTTTAGTATCTATCATGTTCAATGCACTACATTGTGCAGTGACGGTTGGCGTCTCAGCTGACTCATGGTGAAAGATTTGTGTCCTCCACCATGGTTCCCTGAGATACCCTATCACCTGCCCTGAAGCGAAAAGTCTTGTGTGAAAGATTGACAACTGGAATGAGTGCACCTTTATCGAGCAGTACAATTAAGTGATGAGGAATTAATAAGTTATCACATCATCCAGCCACCTGAAGGGTGGTACCTGGTTGTATGTGACGTCCCACGGCTACTTTAATAAATTTAACAGAATGTGGGGGCAACTCTGTTTGGTCAATGCATGCAATGCACAAGACCTCTTAATTGTGTCTGGAAGAGACTTAAAAATCAATTTTGGATAGTGCGCATTATATTTTTGCTTCCTCGTAATTGAAGCTACAACTGGTGGATGGTCGATCATCTCCACTGGGTAGGAAGTCTGTCCCAACTGCAACCTGCAGTTCCTAGCCCCTTTTTGAGCAGACAAGGAATAATCAAATCGTGACAGAAAATCAGTTCCCATTAAGATGTGACCAGGAAAATCAAGGTTCTCTACGATCGTACATGTGTGAGGCTGCAATTCCCCATCAATCACAAAATTAACTGTACCTTGACCTACGATCTCAATCTTTTCCCCATTGACCGCTGTTAACGTCTTTGCGCAACGTTTAAGACGTGCATACTTAAAATTGCTGAAGGCTGACTTTTTAATTACAGTTGCCTGGCTTCCTGTATCAACAAAAGCTGTCAATCTTGCACCTTCACTTTCACCTCAAACGTAGGCCTACCATTACTAGGAGCCTTCTTTCATTCTTTCGTACTAGTGACTTTACAGTCCCTCTGTATATGTCCGCGCTTCCCGCAGGAGTAACACCTCTGCGGGTCCCTGTTGGTACC